>NW_004754912.1:1210570-1218185 GCF_000188695.1 Salpingoeca rosetta | reverse complement strand
ACACACACACACGCGCGCACACACGCACGCACACACACACAAACACATACACACACACACACGCGCACACACACACACATACACACACACACACGCACACACACACACACGCACACACACACACGCACACACACACACACGCACACACGCATGCACGCGGAGAGAGCGACGGTTGAGCGTACGTTCACACTCGCGGCCGTCCTTGAGGCGGTAGCCGGTATCCCGGTTGCACTCCACCTGTCATCATCATATGTGATAATGCAATTGTGGCCCGTAAGTGGCACGCACAACAACACAACAGAGTGCGGGAAAGGTGACAGCAGAATGCAAAGCAATGCCATGTCAAGGAACAAACGCACATGAGCACAATGAAACAGAACACGAAAGCAGACCACACAATGCAGAGCGACACACGTCACCAACGCGCACCTGGCAAGTCTTTGGCTTGAAGCGTCGATCCTCCTTGCTATTGTCGTGCGTGGCGAAGATTCCCACGAGAATGCGATCGCCACTCTCGTAGTTCATGGAGTCGTCGTAGTCATTGATGTACCCGGCGTGCGTGCGACAAGCAATCAGTTTGGCGTTGTTCACGCTCGCGCACTTGACCTTCCAGATTCTATCTTCGTTTGAGTTGCTGTGTTCGCTGGACAGCCCAGTGATGTCTGGTGAAGAACAACCCCAGCCGCAGAGCAAGTCTTGATGAGGGTGCATTGACGCTCAAACCGCACACGCTCGCTCTTCCACTCACTCACATGCATGCACACGCGCACACGCGCACACACACACACGCGCATGCACACACGCACACGCACGCACACACACGCATGCACACACGCACACGCACGCACATAATGAAACACTCACATTGGTTTGAGCCGCAGGTGTAGTCGATGTCGCCGTCGTACGAGTTGACGTATCCAGACCAGGTACCACTGCCTGCATCACCAGTGGAGACGGGTGAACAGCCAAAGTCCCACTGACGATCCTCCTTGTCGTTGGTGTGGTACGACTTCATCGTGCTGATTCCCTGGCCAGCACTGCAGGAGAAGGTCAGGGCACCGTCCAGGGAGTTGAGCCAGGCACTTGCCGAGGGTGTGTTGTGGAGAAGGCCGAGCACGCTCACGAGGGTGAACAGGACTGCTGCCCTGTGCCGCTGAAAGCGGTGTCGTCGGATTGCGCCCGCCATTGTCATTGCCGCGGTTGTCGACAAAGCAACGGGCTGCTGTTGTTGGCTTGGTGCGTTGTTAAATCTGCCTTGTGCAGCTGAGCTGAATCGGTTCGCTGCTGCCGCTGTGGCGTGGTGTGGCTTGTGGTTGAGAAGAGAACAAGGGTTCACGGGGCGGCACTCGCTGACATCCGTTGGTGTTGACGATCGTCCTTGTTGCTGTGGATGAATGGATGGCTGGATGAATGGGTGAATGGCAGGAGATGTGTCGCAACAACTGTAGCCTTGTGCTCGCTGGCGTTTGCTTGCCTTTCGGTTGGCTGCTGTGCTGTCGCTGGGTCGGCGTGCGTGTTGAAATTTCGTCTCCAAGCAGGTCAGTCAGAGGTTGCACCAGAAGGCAGCACCAACGGTCGAGCAAGCAAGGCTGTAAAGTGGCAACGCCAAACAACAACAACTGGCCGCGATGCAACCGACACGCATATGGAGTGAGGGTCGAGTTGGGTTTGTGAATTGTAGTCAGGTCAGGACAACAGTTGGTTGGTTGTTGGTTGGTTGGTTGGCTGGTTGGTTGGGTGAGGGAACAGAATCTTCTCGCCCGCCACCCAAAACAAGCCCGCCCGTCCGGCCGTCAGGGCGCATTTCGATGCGCGACACATGGCAGAGGGGAAGGACAACAACAACCCATGAAGCATGGGCATGCGCTGGTGGGAAGGAAGGACGAGTGGTCAGCTCCAAAGCACAAACCACCGAAAATCGGATGTCAGGCGGGTTTCGAAACACGGCTTCGCCACACGTTTTGGTGTCAGCATTCGCCACTTCAGGGGAGTTTTGGTCGTCAGGAGGCCAAAGAAGCGGTTCGCCAGTCACTTGCTGTTGTTGCGGACTGAAACACAAGCAGCCAAGAAGCTGCCACCTCACGTGCACCAACCATCCACTGTTGCTTGGGTGAGGCATGGAGGACCTTTGCTTGGGGCGCGTGTACCTGTGTACACTATGTACATACATGCTCCTCTCCTCTTGTTCGCCACAAGAAGACAAAAGCCCAGGAGCGTTGCTGCCGTGCTTGCCGTGCCAGGCATGGCATGCAGTCTGCCTGTCGCACACCCCACCCAATTGCGCTTTGTGTGCTAGTCGTGGCTGCTGCTGCTTCTGTTGTTCGAGCTGCTGAGTTGCTGATCTGACTGTCATCATGCTGTCCGCTCACTGTGTCCGCGCCATCTTTGGTGAATTTTCGACAATGGAACTCAACCACAACACAAACACCCTTACATGACACCCCCTATCACGCACCTCCCCGAATCAACACAACACACACACGCACACGTACGCACGCACACGCACACGTACGCACGCAAACACACAACAACAACAACAACAACAACAACAACATCTGCCTCGACTTTGTCCCACCAACCCTCACCCGTTTTCACCTTCACAGCGCTGGGCCCGCTCGAGCCGGTGATGAAGCAACCGCAGCGACGAGCAGATGAAAGTGTGTGTACGCCAAGGGCATCAGCAGCAACAAGTATGCGGCCGCTGTTACTGCTGCTGGTACTCCTGGTGGCGACGTCGGCGTTCGTGCCCGCACCTTGTGCCGCAGACCCTTCAACACCAGTCTCCACCCCAGCATCAGCATCGACAACACACAGCGACAACAGCATCAGGAACGACAGCGAACAACAACTGCCCCCATCATCGCCTTCATCGCCATTGCCACCGCCATCCTCATCGTCATCAGCTTCGTCGCCAGCTGTGGCAGCATGGCTGGTGCCGTGTGTGATGGTTGTTGTGCTTGGTGTTGCGGCAGGCTTCGTTTGGTGGTGTTTCGGGTACAACATCCCTTCCAACGTCATCCACGTCAAGGTCGTGACAGTCGATGACACCACCACCGCCGCCACCACGACTACCAAAGGCTCCTCTGTCGAAAGCGGCAACGGCAGCGATCCCACGGCTGGCCCCGACACCGTACAAGCGCCGACCACATCGTCGACAGCCGCCGCCGCTGTGAACAGCTTTCGCCGCGATGCCGTGGTTGGCGCAAGGTCGAGCCGACGCAACGTGAGTCGCAACAAGCCCAGCATATTCGGCAGAGCACACTCTAAGTGGTTCGGCAGCACCAACAGCAACCACGACAGCAACGCTGACACCGCCACCAGCACCACCCGCACCAGTATCAGGGCCACTGACTTTGCCAAGCCGCGTACAGCTACCAAGGTTCGCTTTGCACTGCGCACGAAAGGCATGCGCAAACACGAGCCCGGGAAGGCGATCCATCTCGAACGAGGGCACACGTACGAGTTCCACTTGGATGGCGTGCCACAGCAATACCCCTTTCACATCTCGCTGTCGGCGCATGGTGGGGTGCCGCAGAACGGCGGAACCAGCGCCGACGCTGCGTGGGTGCGTGGCGTGACGGGTGCGCCTGGTGTTGGCCGCGACGTGATCATCTTCCATGTGCCCTTTGATGCACCATCCACGCTGTACTACCAATGCACCAACTTCCCACACATGGGCGGCGAGGTGCGGGTGGAAGAGCCTCCCGCGTTTGACTTTGTGGAAGAGGACGAGGCAGGGTGGATCGATGACGATGGAGATGATCTCATCCAGTTCAGCAGCGGCGGCGGCAGCAGCAGCAAAAGCAGGCGCTTCAAGCGCCCACTCTCCTCCACCAACTCCAACGGAAACAGGAACAGCGGCTCGCACCGCCGCTATCACCAGCACCCGCGCCCATTGTCGTCCACGTCCATGAGGTCTGCAGCAGCGGCAGCGGCAGCCTGGAACCGACGCAGCCTGCACCGCGGCGGCGGCCTGTCTTCCATATCCCCGCTGGAGATTCTGCTGGCCGCAGCACGCACACCAGCGGAGGAGGTGCACAACTGGCGGGCCTCCCTCCCCGTGTGGCACCATCACATCGGTGGTGCCGGTGGTGCTGGTGGACTGCCTGTTCCCACCCATCCAGCCGAGTACCGCTTCACATATGCCGGGCTGCCCAACCTCCGCAACTCGTGGGGCGGCATTGGGGCACCACCCAGGTATCCCCGGCACTCCGCTGCAGGCATCGGTACTGCGAACAGTGACAGCAACGTCGCAGCGGCTCGGGCGCGCGGCAGCCAGATGCACATGCAAACCCACGTGAGGGAGGATGGCGAGTGGATTGGGGTGGCCTCTCACGGTGCGGGTGACCTCAGGCTTCGCTACGGCATGGACATGCCTGCCCTCATGCGCAACATGAACCCGCGACTCTTCGCGCAGATGCGGCAGGACGTCATGACGCGCCGCATCAACAGCTGGTTTGCTGGCGGTCCCCGAAATGCCGTCTCGGACAGCGCCGTGCAAGCCGAGATCCAGGGCCACGTGGTCACTGCCAGTAATGCCCGCACACGCTTAGACTCGCAGCACCCTCTGCGCTCTGTGATGACCTCCACCCCCTCAGCACCAACAGCAGCATCAACAGCAGCAGCAGGCCGTGTGTCCACAGCGACCCGTGTCCCAGCTACGCATTCGCATGCACGCCAGGCAGCAGCAGGGCGGCGGAGCACGGCCAGTCTTGCGAGCACGGCACCCAAGGCACCGGCATACGAGACACAGGCGTCGATGGTCTCCAGCCAACGCACGACCGCCGGCAGTCAGCACAGCCAGGAAGAGTACCAGCAAGCGAGCGGACGTGGTCGCACTGCAGATCGTAGTGCAGCGGATGCAACGCCAAGCCACAGCCACCTGCAGCGATGCTCACAGCTGCAGCACTCCGAGGACATGAGTTGCTCGGCCGTGTCCATCACCACCATCGGCACAATGACGCACTTACTCGGCAGGGCAACAGCACCCCACACCGCCAACACCTCGTCCGCTGATACCGGCAGCCAGCCGGCAGGCGGCAGCGAGAGGGCAGATGGCGGCTCGACTGTTGACGGGAAAACTGGCAGGCCCCATACGGATACGGCCAATCCTTCCACCATCAACAGCAACAACAACAGCAACAACAGCAACAGCAGCAGTCGCAGAGCGAGTGGTACGAGTGGTGCGAGTTTGGAAGACGAAGCAAATGGAGATCAAGGCGACGCACAGCGCAATAGCGTGCTGTCGGCCAACCTGAGCAGCCTGGGGCCCCAAGACCCGCTGCTGCAGCATGCGTATGACTACGACCACGACGCTATGCAGCGCGACTTGGTGGCACTGATGGAGGTGCAGCAGGCCCTCGACGGTCAGGATGCGTGGCAGTCACCTTCATCGTCAGCCACATCGTCATCCGCATCGACTGTGACTAGCGACGAGAACGAAGCGAAGGAGGGTGGTGATGGTGGGCATGGCGACGGTGATGGTGATGGCAAGAGCAGCAGTCGGCGTGGTGACGCGTTGATGAGTGGTTGCAGCCACAGTCGCAGTCGCAGCCGAGGGCGAGCCCCTGGAGATGACAAAGGCGGTGGCAGCCACGATGACATGGGTGATCGGAGAAGGGGTGCTCAGCAAGGAGAGAGTGGTGGCGAGAGCATCGACTTTGTGTTCAGCCCTGCGCCCGAGTCCAGCCACCACAGCCTGTTTGACTACGACGAGCGCCTTCGCCTACTCAACTCGTTTGGGCTGGGCATGGGCGCAAGTGTAACAGACTCGACCGGCGATGAGTGGGACGCCAGCAGCTCACACCAGTGCGCCACAACAGTGTCCCAGCACACAGGAAGCATGTGGGAGACATCGGATGCCCTGGAGGAGGATGGGAAGTGGCGGCCACTGGGCGACTATGTTGGGCCAGGCAGGTTCGTTGGCAACGAAGGCGAGGGCGAGGACGAGGGCGACCGCGGCCAGCAGCATGTCAGCAGCAACAACAACAACAACAACAACAACAACAACAACAACAACGGCAACCGTGGGGAGCCAGATGCATACACGAACAGAGGTGCGGTGTTGGTCGAGCGAGAGGATGGTGAACTTGGGGAGGTGCTGACTGCGGGTTGCGACGTGTCGGTGTCATCCTCCGCCGCCTCCGAGGACGGCGGACGTGTGCACGTCGGCCAATCACACCGGGGTGCTGTCCGCAGCAGCGACAGGCCGGGCGACCGCAACGACGCTAGTAGCGGCGTGAGGCATCAGCATTGGGAGGGTGGTGACGGGCGTGGGCAGGAGTATGACGATGATTATGGGTATGTGCAGGAGGACGCTGATCTGCGCGGGGGCGATGGCGAAACAGGCGGCGATGATGGTGATGATGAAGACGACGACCTGGAGTACGACTATCCGGACACACGGGCGTGGACTTCAAGCTTTCGGGGCAGCAGACACGAGCCTGGGGATGAGCGGTTGCTGTTGGAAGGCATGATGGCGGAGTCACAGCCGGATCGCAGCATGGCGGTGAGGGCACTGGATGTGCTGGACTACAAGACATGCCTGTGGAATGCCAAGCCTGTTGACCAGCCACCTTCTTATGACCACGCTCGCGCAAGGCGTGCGCAGGGTTCCTTTGGACAAGGCAGCCGACCAACGAGCTTTCTTTGAATGTGTGTGTGTGTGTGTGTGTGTGTGTCCGTGTGTGTGTGTGTCCGTGTGTGTGTGTAGGTGTGTGTGTGTGTGAAAGGTTGGAGCAAGCGCCCTTGTTGTCATGTGCGCCTGCCTACCTACCACACCACCACAGTGCCAAGTTACCTTCAACCATGACTGCCCTCCAACATGCCCACCACATCAGCGTCTGCTGTCCTCCCACATCAATGACGACAACATCACAAATCTAGCAAGGAATGAAGGGTCACAATGAGCGACAAGCAAGCAAAAAACAAGCACTCAAGCAAGCAAGCTAAGCAACAACATCGAACAGCGCCAGCACGGCAGCACTCGAGCACACATGAGCATACCTGAGTGCGCCGGAGCACAATGTGGGACGAGAGCAGACGTCTGTCGTTTCTCCGCTTCAAGGTCTTGATGGCCGCGGCGGCTGCTGCTGCTGTTGTGGCTGCTGCTCCACGCACTCTTGGCGATGCCCTCACAGGAGAACATTTCAAACACATCGACACCGCATCACCGTGTCCACCACACGCTTTGTTTGTGCTCAGCGACGTGCACCAAGCGCCGTACTGTGTCTGGTAAGTCTCATGTGTGTGTGTGTGTGTGTGTGTGTGTGTGTGTGTGTGTGTGTGTGTGTGTGTGTGTGTGTGTGTGTGTGTGTGTGTGTGTGTGTGTGTGTGTGTGACTGACTTCCGCCACTGCTGGACGTGACTCCCCTCCGATTCATGTCATTCCATCCCATCTCACCCTCGTCTCGCCCTACTCTTCTTCAGATGAACGCAAGTGCACATGGGCTGACTGAGGCAAATGACCAAGCGTTTCGTCAACGGTGTGTGCGCCTTCTGCCCTTCCATCTCTCTGTCTCTCTGTTTTGTCTCTCTGTCTGTCTCTGTCTGTCTCTCTGTCTGTCTCTGTCTGTCTCTGTCTGTCTGTCTCTGTCTGTCTGTCTCTGTCTGTCTG
>NW_004754912.1:1168083-1205583 GCF_000188695.1 Salpingoeca rosetta | reverse complement strand
ACAAACGCTCTTTCTCCTCTTTCTCCTCCCTTCCACGTGACATTGAAAGAACAAAGGAACGTACAGAGGTTGGTGACGGCGTTGGCGAGGGACACGTCACGGTACTCGCGGTACATGTTGTGTGTGTTGGAGCGAGAGTCGTAGCGGAGCCAGATGCCGTAGTTGCGGACAACACCCCTTCGCTTCTCGTGGATGCGGGTGATGCGAAGAATCTGGCCGGTGGAGCGCTTCATCTTCTTGAGCTGGGACAGGAAGTACCAGAAGCGGCTCTTGGCGACCACCTCGTTGGGAGCGAAGATGGTCATCTTGTAGAGCGGCTGCTCGGGCTCCTTCTCAGTCGGGAGCTTGCGCCCGATGATCTCGTATTGCCGCAGCTGCCAAAAAAGCAAGCGGGAAAAGGAAACAACGAGAGATAGGGAGGGGGGAGGGAAGAAGAGAGAGACACGACACAGGTTAGACACGGGACAAGCGACAGACATGGTGAGTGAACCAACACACACGTTGTTAGCGGTGAGGTGCTGCTGGTGGTGGCGCACAACAGGCGCGGAGGGGAAGGGTTCGACCTTCCACAGAAAGGGCACGCGGCACAGTGGACAGCAACAACCACCAGCAACAAGAAGCACACGAAAGCCACTGTGTGGTGGTTGCGGCAGAGCCTGGCTGTGGTGGTGAAACATGCCATAGAACCGGCACCCTTTTCAAGTCCCCATCATCTCCACACATCCGGTCCAAACCGCTCAACGAGCGGGCGTGCTGGAGCTGGAGCTGGAGCTGGAGCTGGAGCTGGAGCTGGAGCTGGAGCTGGAGCTGGAGCTGGAGCTGGAGCTGGTGTTGTCGATGAGCGTCGTTTCGCATCAGCAAGCGTCATCAGCAACATCCTGCCTGAGCCACGGCTGCACACGCGCGTGCACACCTCGCTGTTGCTGTTCACTGCCGTAGCTTCGGCGACGGATCCACCAAGCAAAGACCTTCAACCAAAGCCACAACCACAGCCACAGCCACAGCTACAGCCACAACCACAGCCACAACCACACACACACACAGCCCTGCCACAGCCACACACACACAAGCACAACACGTGGGGGAGAGCTCACCTGACCAGACACCTTCATCCTGGCGGTCGTGTATCAGGGGTTGCACTCGTGGTGGTGGTGGAAGGGGAAAAAGGCACACTCTCACACACGCGGATTAGCAGAGGGCCAATTTTTCAGGGCATGTGCCACGCTGTTTTGCGGTGCGGCTCGATGCACATGAAAGATATTCACAAATTATCATCACACGGAGGGAATGTCGAATTTGGCAGCCGCTCAAAAATGAACAGTTTTATTCATTTTGAACACCACTCGAAGCATCGAATCAAAGAATCGAGGAAGAAAAATCACAACACGCTGCTCGTTCATGCTTTCTGTGCGAAACAACCAACCAACCATTCAGGCAAGCAACCGATGCAACCTGACTCAACCCCCCCCCCCCCCCACGGCAACACCTTCATCACCTCGCACATGCTCATAAAAGGCGGAAACACAAAGAAAAAAGAGAGGGAGAAGAAAACAAGAAGCAGAGATGAAAGTCAAAGAGGGGGAAAACGCTCATGGGAATGGGTGCAGGACAACAAATGAACATTGGGATCATTGGTGTGAAAACACAGTGCGTGCATATGCATCTCAGCATCTCGCACGACTGGTAAACACGGCGTCCCTGCACAAACAGGCACACACACACATACACACACACACACACTCGACAGCCGAGGAATTACGCAGTTGCCTCGGAGCTGGTGGTGGCAGTGCTGCGTTGTTTGGAGACCATGTGGTCAACAATATCGGAGACATATGTCAGGCGCGAGCTGAGGTTCTCCAGCGATGGGTGGTTGCTCTTGGCCACGTCGTCCAGGAAGTACGTGTTGGTCTCGCCCTCGGTATTGATGAAGGTGACGGTGTCGCGTGGCCCGTTCACCACAAGCTTCGAGTGGTCAAAGAAGTTGACCTGCACGACGCCCACGTTCATGCGGAAAACAATGGCGTGCTTGGTGCGCAGCCACTTGTTCACGACGGCCAGGCCAGGCTCATACACACGCTTGTCCGCAAGCATGGCATCGGGACCCTGGGTATGCACAGACACGAGGCAGTGGCAGAGCCCATGCACAATGATGAGTCGATTATCGTAGCATAGCAGGGGGGGGGAAGAGGGACAAAGAAAATTGAGATGGGAAGAGGGAAGGCGAGGGTCAAGTCGACAGAGACAGAGAGAGAGAGTGTGTGTGTGTGTGTGTGTGACAGAGAGAGAGAGAGAGAGAGTGTGTGTGTGTGTGTGTGTGTGTGTGTGTGTGACACAGAGAGAGAGAGAGAGACGCAAGAGCAAAAGCACAACAACCAGCAACCACACACACACATACGCGCGACCACACACGCACACGTGCATGGAGCATGAATGACCCCGATCATTGTCACACACGACCAAGCCACTCACATCTTGCAGGTTTTCCCTCATGTAATCGCGGAAATACTTGAGGAGGGTGATCTTCTTATTGAGCTCATCAGGGTATGCGTCCAGCGTCATGCAAGTCACCTTGCCACCGCGGCAGTCCCGGTCCGTAAACTCAACATGCCTAATGGAAAAGAAAGCGCGTGTGTATGTGTGTGTGTGCACACGTGAGTACGGCGCAAGCGTGACACGAGCTGGATGGGAGTGTATGCAAACGTGTGCGCAACAAGGCAAGTGTTGAAGCAAGGGCCCAATCACCTCGCAAATACACCCGCGGACAGACGCACATACATACGCGCATACGCACATGTACAGATACACAGGCACACAGACACACACAAACACACACACGCACGCACGCACGCGCACACGCAGATACAGACACACAGGCACACATTCGCGCATACGCACACGCACAGATGCATCCACAAACACGTGGTACTGACTTGAGGTCTGCGGCGAGGGCAATCTTGGTGTGGTCGTTGAAGAAGACGCCAACGGTGCCGTCAGAGAGCTGGTAGCCAAGGCCATACTTGAACGAATAGTCGACCCACTTGGTCACAGCAACGCCGCGCCGCGTCTCCGCAGAGGGCGCAGGGGCTGTAGACATCAAAGGCAAAACGACGGAGACAAGAGGAGAGGAAGCAGGGGGTGGCAAAACAATGGAGCAAGGAGGAAAAGGTGGTCATAAGTGTGAGGAAGGTGAGAGGTAGTGGGGAGAAGAAGCAGTCAGGAAACCTTCACGTCACAGCGCGCAAGCCGACAACACACACACACACACACACACACACACACACACACACACACACACACACACACACACACACACACACACACACACACACAGAAGACACACACGCACAGTTGCTTACCTGGGAGGAAGGATGTAGATGCCTTTGCCTGCTCGGCAGTGACGTTGAAGAGGCGCTTGTGGAGTTTCTCGAGCTTGGAGCGCGATGATGACGACGGCACCGGGGCAGCAGCCACCTTCTTCTGTTGAGGTGAGGCAGCGGGAAGGAGGCGGGGGGTGGGGCGAGGATGGGAGAGACAAGAGATACGGCGATGAGGGTGGGAGGCGATATCGTTTAGACAGCAACAAAGGCAACAATGGTGAGAACGCGCACAACACATTGACAACAGTTTCAGACTTCACCGTCTCCAGTCAATTTCTTGCTCTCCTCATCCCCTCCCCCTTGCCGCACACACTCTGCCCCTCTCTTCTTCCTTCTCTCTCCCTCTCCCTCCACCCTCATGCAGCAGCACACCAGACGAGAAATCTGCGTGGCTCGTACCATGGGTGCGGATGTGGTGGTGGTGCCTGGAAGCTGGTTGTTGATGCTGCTGAGTGGCTGCCGCGTCGCCTTTGCGCCTGATGCGCCACGACGCGTGTCGTGCACTGCTGCCGGTGCCTGCGCGCGGGGGTGCGCGTGGTGGTGGCTGTCGCCATCAACAAGGTCGTGCACAGCCATGGCGGGGGTGCCGCTGAAGGTGGGACGCACCGTCAGCGCGCTCACAGGCAGCGTGGCCGGCACAAAGTGGGCGGTGACAAACGGGTGCTCGAGGATTGCGTCAAGGCTTGGCCGCTTGGTGGGCTCCGGGTGCAGCAGGTTGCGAATCAGATTCTCCGCGTCGCTTGTCACCTTGGCGGCGGCAGGGATGTTGTAGTCGTTGTGGCGGATCTTGCGGTAGGTTGTCTTGATGTCGCGCGTCTCAAATGGGGGCTTACCCACCAGCAGCGTGTACAGGATGCAGCCAATCGACCACACGTCCACCTCAAAGCTGTGGCCCTGTCGTCCTTCAAGAATCTCGGGCGCAATGTAGTTTGGTGTTCCACACAGCGTCCTGTGTGCAGGGGGAATGCCAAGGTGGCGTAGGGGACCAGGGTTAGCATTGGGTGTGTGATGTTTGCGTGGGAGGGGGGCTTATGTTCGTTGTTGTTTGTGTGTGTGCGTGTGTGATTGCGTACAACCACGCGCACCAGGCAAGACAGTCACAGCAACAGTAGTAACAGCAATAATGGCAGTAACAGCACCACCAGCATCCCCGTGCGTGACTCACTTCTTGCGCTCGCCGTCGTATGTGACGGTGGTGGCGAGACCAAAGTCGCCAACCTTGACGTCCATGCGCGACCCGAGGAAGAGGTTGCCCAGCTTGAGGTCACGGTGGATCACCTTGCGCTTGTGCATGTACTTGGTGGCCAGCACAATCTGCACGAGGTAGTAGCGCGCCTCGGCCTCCGTCAGCGCCCGGCGGCGCTTGTGCAGCTCCATCATCGACTGCGCACGGTTGGTGGTGGTCATGATCGTGGACCATGTGAGCATTGGGCGTCGTAACGGGTGCCAACATGACAAGCGTAATGTGTTACACTGCAACACACTTTCCGCAATAACACACACACAACCTACACACAGCCTACACACACGCACTAACGCGTGCACACACACACACACACACTCACATACACACACACGCACAACCTGCACACACGCACGCACAACCTGCACACACACACACCTGGTTGGGGCACAGCTCAAGGAGAATGTAGACGTTGTTCTCGTCCTCAAAGAAGCTGTGAAAGTCAACGACGTGCTTGTGCCTCAGGCTCTTGTGGATCTGAATCTCGGAGCGGAGCTGCAGCGCACAGACATTGACATGTGTGAGGGCAGTGGGAGCGACGTGGCAAGGATGTGGGAGTGGATGCGAGTGCATTGCAATGGCATTCAGAGAGCGTTACAGAGGCAGAAGTGGCTTGAAGGGGATGGACTGGGCATGGACCGGCTTGGTGTGGCGTAGCGGCCAGCCGTTTACACGACAGCAGACACGCGCTCACATGAGAGCAAACAAGATAGTGCTGGTGCCACTGACCTTCTCCTTAGCGCGGTGCTTGGTAAGAGTGGCCTTTGACACAATCTTGCCTGCGTAGACCTTCTTGGTCTTGACATCTGTGAGCTTGTAACAGTACGCAAAGCCACCCTGCAGAGATGATGATGATGATGATGATGATGATGATGATGATGATGATGATGATGATGATGATGATGATGATGATGTGCGACGATGTGAGATTGATTCAAGGGTCAGTGATTGCAAGGGCGTGTGCAGTATTGCATGCCTAGGGTGTGGTGCATGGTTTGTCGTCCTCAGGCAGATAGCGCAGAGACACAAGGCCGCGCACACCCACCCAGGCAACACACCACATCCACACACACGCATCCACACACACGCATCCACACACACACACACACACAACACACCACACACACACACAACCCACACACACACACACACACACACACACACACACACACACACACACACACACACACACACACAGGCCTCAGAAGATGTGTCGAACCTTTCCGAGGAAGCTGCCGCGCACGTATTTGGAGCCCGTGTGCTTGTCATAGATGGTGTCTGGAATGGTGCTGGAGCGGGACGAATGCTTGGTCACCCCAGAGGTGGGGGCGGCATATGTCTTGGGCACATGGGGACGCAAACTAGTCATGGTTGACGGTCTACACACACACACACACACACACACATACACATCCGCAGAAACGAGAACAAGGTGCCAGGACCGTATGTGAGTGAAACGAAATGATCAAGCCACACGAGGCTGCGGCTGAAGATGATGAAAGTGATGGGGCTGGTCATGAGGTGTCTCTTGGTGATGATGGTGGTGGGGCTGCAGCTGATGATGCTTATGATGATGGGCAGGCTTGATGCTGCGGCGCTACAGACACGAGGTCGTTTGCATGTGGCTGCTTGTGAAGCTGTTGTTCGCTAGCGAGCATTGCGATGGGAACGAACACATCGAGTCTACCTCTCACCACCACCACCACCACTTCAACAACAACAACAACCACGACAACGAGAAGCTCGCTCTGCGTAGAAGCAGCCGACCAACCAACGCACCTGTTGTGTTGCGACGAGTTGTAGTTGACCTACGCGAGTTCCGTGAGTGAAGCGAAGAGGAGGGCGAGGCGATTTCACGTGTGGCTGTCGTCGTTGCTGTCGTCGTTGCTGTCGTTGCTGTTGCTGTGGCTGTGGCTGTGGCTGTGGCTATCGTCGTCGTCGTCGTTGGTCCTTGTACTGGTGGTGCTGACCTGCTTTGAGGATCAATGGTCGGTCGGGGGTGTGTATCTGCCGGGGGTTGCGCGGGAGGTTGGTGCTGGTGGTGTTTGTGGTCTGGCGGAAGGAGGAGGGGAAGTGGGAGACTGCACTCGCTGCTGCTGCACAAAACCCTCAAACCTCAAAATTCGAAAATTCCCGCGCTGAGCAGTCAGTTTTGACAGCTATGACAACCAATTCCGCATCCGCGAAAATCTTTCACAAATCCTCGTGGTCAGGAACACTATGTGCATCGAATCAAACACGTTCTTTTTTTCATTCCTCCATCATTTTTTTTTTCGCGCACAACACAACGCCAGCACGTGTGCAGGAGCAAACACAAGCATCATCGCGTGCGTGTCCTCCTCGTGTTGAGTGAGCGAGAAGAAGACCAGACGGCAGACACGGGCAGACGGCTGACAGTGCACACGACAGACATCGGGAGTGAGCGAGCAATCGATTGGCTACCACCTCGTTGCGTGTACGTTTGCTGTGATACGCAACATAGACAGCTAGCTGAAGCACTAACCGTCATCATGTCGATGGCACAGCCAAAGGCACGCTCCACATGGAGCAGTGATCCTCAAGGAACAACGTGGGCCAAAGGTGCGCTGTTTGTTCGTGCACTGTGCGCAGGCCTGTGTTTGCGTGTGTATGCGTGATTGTGTGTGTGTGTGTTGTTTTTGTGTGTTCAAGCGATCATGCGCGAGTCTGTGTTTGTTCTTTGTGTGGTTTGCGGAATATGCGCATAGCCAACACAAACACGCACAACACGCAAACGCACGCAGCTCACTCTTGCCTGCTTGTCTTGTTTGGGTTTTGGCCGAAACGCACAGACGAAAGCAAGTTTGGCTTTCGTATGCTGCAGTCCATGGGGTGGCAGAAAGGACAAGGTCTCGGGGCACGTGCAAGCGGACAGACCTCCCACGTCAAGATTCGCAAAAAGTCCAACTTTCTCGGTGCGCATGCCATGAACTCTCCATCCAACCGTGCAGTGCCTCTGTTTCCGCCGCAGCACTGCTGTAATGCAACTGCTGTTTTGAAGTTTGCACTGCTGTTCAGTAGATGCTCACCAAATATGTACTACGCCCCCCTTGCCTCTCTCCTCCTCCTTTTTCTCTTGCTTCCCTCCCTCCCCTCCTCCTTCGCGTGTCTGCAGGCGTTGGCGCCAACAATGACACGGACATGAACTGGCTCAAGACACAGGACGACTTTGCCAGTGTCCTTGCTGGCCTGAACAGCGGTGGCGACGGTGACAATGACGGCAGCAGGCCAAAGAAGGCACCCAGCATGCGCTCGCGCGTGCTGTACTCGCGGTTCAAGCGGGCAAAGGACGTGAGCTCGTACTCCAAGGAAGACCTGAGCTGCATTCTGGGCGAAAACACGGTGCGGCCAGAGAGGCGGCAAGGAGAGCGGGAATCGTCTATTGAGGGCCCCAATGGATGCAACAACAGCAGTGACGACACCGCGGCAGAGAAAGGCGGCGCAGGTGGCACGGTGGAAGAGGATGCCCGGCACGGCGTGACAACAATCACGCGGACAACGAGCGTGCTGGACTACTTCACAGCAAAGCTGGCGCGGAAGCAAGGCACGGCCCCTGCAGCAGCAGACAAGACAAGCAGCACCAACAGCAGTGGCAGCGCGAGCAGTGATGACGAGGGCACCAGCACCACCACGAGCAGCGGCAGCGATGGCGCGACGGCAGATGCATTGACGAAGAAGAGCAAGAAAACGAAGAAGCAGAAGAAGAACAAGAAGAAAGGCGACGATGATGGTGATGATGATGGTGATGATGGCAGTGCAGGGGAGAGTGGTGGAGAGCCAGCAGCGAAGCGGGCGAAGCAAGCAAGCAGCGACAAGAAGAGCAAGAAGAAGAAGAACAAGAAGGAGAAGCGAAAGGCCAAGGCACATGAGGAGAAGAAGGACAAGGAGGACAAGGCGGAAGGTGGGGATGCCGGCAAGGAGGGAAAGGAGAGCAAGAAGAGCAAAGAAAAGAAGGCAAAGAAGACCAAGAAGAAGCAAGACGATAAGAAGGAGAAGAAAGAGAAGAAAGAGAAGAGGAGAAAGAGTGCGAGTGAAAGCAACGAAAGTGACAGCGGTGAACAAGTGGCAAAGAAAAGCAAGAAGAAACAGAAGAAGGGGGAGGGCAAGGAAGGCAGCACAGCGGTAATGGCAGAGAAGACGTCAAAAGCGAAAAAGCCAGCCAAGGACAAGAAGAACAAGAAGAACAAGAAAAGCAAGAGCGAGAAGCAATGACACGCAGGAAGGGAGTGCGTGAGTGTGTGGTTTTGTTATTGAAGATAATGGGGTGCAGTTGAAACAATGTTCTCTCGCTTGTCTGAGTGTACACATGCCCTTTCGTGCCTTGCAATAGAAGCGAAAACCATCAACCCCCCCCCAAACATCACCAGTTTCAGCCATGCACACGCACACACAAATCACGCCAAGCCCAAGGGCAGTACAGCTGTTCTATCTGTTGTTCATGTGTTTGCCGTACTCACATCATCGAACATGTTGATTATGAGGGCTAGTGCGACGAAGAACGAGAAAAAGGAGAAATGCATAGTTGTGAATATGTGCGTGTGCACATGTATGTGTGTGTGTGTGTGTGCACGGGCGCTAGGGTTGTTCGAGCAGCTGTGTCTGCAGCGTTGACTGCTCGGATGTCGCCGTGTTGTTGAAGGCAATCTAGAGTAGTTGGTGGTGGTGATGGTGATGGTGAAGCTTGCGGTGAGCAGGCGAAACCGTTCTTGATCACATACAGTAGCAGTGACGACAGTCAGCAGGCAACAACACATGAACTGCACATGTGTGTGTATGTGTGTACTTGTGTGTGTATGTGTATGTGTGTTTGTGTGTGTTGTTCATGCGTGGTACCTTGTCCTTGCTTGGCATGCGTGCCCAGAGGTCAAAGACGACGGTGAAGACGAACCAGAGCACCACCAGCGCCGCGAATGTGTTGTCCTGCACCCTGCAGCCCGCAACCGGTGGTTGTGAGAACGTTAAGGCAGTTGAAGAAAGGGGGTGGGGGTGTTGCAGAAAGAACGCATGTGCAGACTGACAAATAAATGGGTGTGGTGCACACACACACACACACACACACATACATACATACACACACACTCACACACACACACACACAAGCATATCGGCACAGGCACCATCGACTCACGACTTGACTGTGATGACATCTGGGATGATGAAGGTGACGAGGATGCCAACGAGACGGAAGAGGATGCGGCTTTGCTTCCGAAACCGCCGCTTTCGGTAGCCGCCCAGCCCACCGGAGGACAGCACTTGCTGTGGTGGTGGTGATGATGATGGTGGTGGTGGTGATGGTGATGATGGTGGTGGTGGTGGTGGTGATGGTGGTGGTGAAGGAGGGAAATATGCCAACCACATGACGAGCAGTGAGCGCCACGCCAGAGCAAGTTGAGCGGCAGTTCACGTTAACTGTGTGCATCTCTTACTCTACACCCCCAAAACACACACACACACACACACACACACACACACACACACACACACACACACACACACACACACACACACACACACACACACACACACACACACACAGGTGCGGACCTGGAAGACAGTGACGAGGGATGCGCAGGCGAGCGGGCGGCAAAGCCAGTACCGCCGCAGGCTCGAATTCGAACCTTGATGGGGCATGGAACGAGGTGGTGGCGCATGCACGGTAAGACGCACGTTGTATCACGCATTGGGAGTGCATGCATGCAAGTACACACCAATCCCAACTAACACGAGCACAACCGGATGCTCCTTCCAACCCATACATGTGCATATGCGCGTATCCACTCCGCAACACGTGGACATAGACACAGACACCGACACTGCCACAGATACACACCCTCCTGCACATACACAGACACACAAGACGACACAGACACACGCTCACACAGACACACACACACACACACACACACACACACACACACAGACCCATCCCACATCACGCCCTCGGCCCTGAAGAGGCAACGCGGGCTGACGAACCAACAAAGTCGCTGAGCGTGCTGCCGACGAGCACGGTGCCAACATTGAGGAAGAAGTGCGACACTTCCCACGCAACGCGATATCGGTCGTGCTCCTGTGTCCTGGTGGCGCCGAGCGGAGCAAGCGATGGGGGGGGGGTGGTTGTTGTTGTTGTTGTGGTGTTGGTGTTGTTATTGTTGTTGTTTAGCATTGCACAAGGTTACCAAGGATCATGGCAGCTGAGTGAAACACAGCACAAACACGCACATGCACCAGCGATACACGTGTTCGCACAAGTGCCAGCATTGCCACCGCCATGCTGTTGCTCTCTCTGTCTCTCTCTGTCTCTCTCTGTCTCTCTCTGTCTCTGTGTCTCTCTGTCTCTCTGTCTCTGTCTCTCTGTCTCTGTCTCTCTGTCTCTGTCTCTGTGTCTCTGTGTCTCTGTGTCTCTGTCTCTCTGTCTCTCTGTGTGTGTGTCTCTCTCTCTCTCTCTCTCTGTCTCTGTCTCTCTCTCTCTCTCTCTGTGTGTTTGTACGTACCTAACGAGCGGGTGTCTGGACGCATATGCACTGGAGGCGGTGGGCCGGTCAACATCCACCAAGTCAAAGTATTGCAGCTGGAGACATTGGCGTTGGCGAGAGGGGTGAGAGGGGTAATGTGGTGATGGGGCGGTGTGGTGATGCAAAGACAGGCTGGTGTGGTGGTGTGGTGGGGCAGACGAACGTCGAGAGAGAGGATCGTCACACAACCATGTGCGTGCGTGCGTGTGTGTATGTGTGTATGTGCATGCGTGTGTGCGTGTGTGTGTGTGTGCGTGTGTGTGTCACCTTGAGGCCGACGACAATGAGGACGGTGAGCACAATGCGAAACGCTTCCTGTGATGTGAAAAACGTCTCTGCGTCGCTGCACGACGCGACCAGCATGGCGGTGGCGGTGGAAAGTGTTTGTGAGGATGAGGATGAGGATGAGGGGAAGCAGAGGTGTGCACAGCGAGTTACGCCATTCCCAACTGCACATCACCATCACCACCACCACCATCACTACCACCACGCTCAACAACACTGGACAGGGGTGCAGTGCCATGATGGGGCGCACTTGAGGTTGACGATGGCACGGCCGGCAACAAACGCCAGCGCCATACTCGCAAACCGGCGGTGACGCGACGCGAGCCTGTCAATCGATGATGATGGTGGTGGTGGTGGTGGTGGTGGTGGTGGTGGTGGTGGTGGTGGAGTAAGCAGCAGTAGGTGGTGGAGTAAGCAACAGTAGGTGCTGGTCTCTACCACGCCACATCACAAAGAAGTATCACCACGAACATCACCACTTCACCGCCACCACCGCCCGTCACGACAATTGCTGCTCACAGGTCTGGGTGGAGCGGGACGCGTTCCTCGGGCTTGAGGGCGAACTGCGGGGGAAAGAAGTGCGGAACCACAAACGCAATCAACTCAAAGCTGATTGTCACCCACCACATGGCTGCGGTGGTGATGGGAAGATTTGGTGCAGGGTGGAGGGGATGAGAGAGATAGAGGAGGAGGGGTGACTGAAGGGGCATATGAATGCAAAGAACTTTACGCAATCATACACATGGTATCGCACATATACAAACAAACACACACGCGCACACACATATAAACACACACGCACACGCGCGCGCTCTCGCAGTGCAACGCACTCTCTGTTGCATCGTTGAGCATGGAGGTGATGGCCCACAAGAGAAGGACAAGACTCTCAATGAAGATCTGTACGCGCCGCGCAAGCAATACAGCAGAGATGAGCAGCGATGATGATGGGGAGGGGGAGATGGAGGTGGCGGTGATCTTGCTCAACGTCGACGCAGCGGCAAGTGTTCGGCACGCCCAAGGGCATGTGTGCACAATAGCGAACGTGCAGACGCACGCAATACACAGCTGCGCACACACACACGCACACACGCACGCAAGCCATGGGTTGCTCCCCCCCCTTCTTCTTTTTCACACACACACACACACACACACACACACACACACACACACACACACACACACACACACATACAACACACCACAATGGCCGCGGCTGCACCTGTCTGTAGAAGAATCGCTTGAAGCGGCGGTTGAAGTGGAAGGCATACAACAGATGAAACAAATGCACTGCCCGCAGGCCCGTCAAGCTCCCTGTCAGCAGGTGGCACACAGGTAACATGGCAATAGTAAGCACGTGATCTGATGTCTGGTTGGCACAAATGCAGTCGCATCGACGCATTCACGCACACACACACATGCACATGCACACATGCAAACACACGTGCACATTACACACATGCGCGTGTACGCATTCAAACCCACCCACATATGTACACACACACACATTTATTTATATACGCTCTCTCTCACATTCACGCTTATACACACACGAACACACACATTCACGCTTACGCACGCAACGCGACTGCACCTGTGTATTGTGGACATCTGTCCGCGTCCTCGAAGAATCGGGTGGCACAGGTGCCGATGTTGACCCCGACGTAGCTCATCAAGACCATGTTCACGGCAAAGAGGATGGTGGACACAAAGTCTTCCACATCGAAGCGGTTGGTGATGTGCGAGGTCTTCAGCCACTGCCAGAAACTGTTCAAGAAGACCAAAGGGGTCACAGCACGTGAGGAGAACAACAAGTGTGGAGCCACAAGGCGCCCAAGAACACTGCTTGCGCACACACATTTTGTGATCTATGACAACTACACAAGCATCAGGTGAATGGGCGTGTTGTCTTCGCCATCCTTCATCCCTTAACTCCAACCCTCCCGGCGCTCTCCACAGCACCACGGGCTTTCACCGCCGTACATGGGCAGGAAGAGGAGGATGAAGACGTCGATGCGGCCAATGTCCGCCTCTGGTTTGTCGTAGGCGTTGCCGAGGTTTGCTAGGGCCCGCGCAACCGTGAGGTCCAGGACCAGGTATGAGGAGATGACTGGTCTGCGGGCGTAGTTTTCGTAGTCGAAGCCCTGCTGCCTCGCAAACGGCGGGCGACACCAGGGCAGATACAGGATGTCTTGATTTGCCTCTTCCTCAGTGCGCCCACCAAGGACTTGTGTTCTCCTCTTCCGTCGTGTGGTGCTGCCACTACTGCTCGTGGAGTCGTTGTTCCTGTTCCGCCTCATGCGAAACCGCAGCGTACTCATGCGCGATGAAGACGCACCAGTAGTAGTGGTCTGCTGCTCCTCGTCTGCTTCATCTTGCTCTTCTTCCACATCCATGGCTGTTGATCGCGGTGTTTCTGCCGTTGTCATTGTTGCCGAACCTTCCCCAGCGTCGTCCTGTTGGCTGTACCCATCACCGCCGTGTTCATGACTCCCACCGCTGCTGTGTCTCTCATTCCCATCACCACCATCACCACCCATGCCTTGCTGCTCCCCACCACCACCACCATTCATCATCATCATCATTGGCCTCGCTGTATCCGCTACACTTTGTGGTGTCGCAACTGAGTTTTCAACCAAAACAACAACAACTGCTGCTTCGCCTGCCTGCCAACCAATCGCTCGCGTCTTGCTCTGGTGCGTCTTGCTGGTGCGTCGTGCTGGTGCGTCGTGCTGTGCTGTGCTGTGCTGCGGTGTGGTGTACAATGACATGCATGCATGTGCTCCTGTAGCCCGGACTGGCGCAACTGCCCTGCTCCTTTCTCGTGGCAGTTCACGTTTGTGATGTGATGTGGTACGGTTCATCGCCTTCACTTGTGATCGTGCATCTCACAAGTTTGCCTTGTTGCTCATGACATTCATCGCTCCCTTGCTGGTGACCACATTTGCGGAACCACTGCTGCTGCTGCTGCTGCTACTACTACTACTACTACTACTAGTACTGCTTGACGGCGCTTGTTGCAGAACGCACACAGGACCTTTCTCGCTTGCCCTGCTACCAATCAGAGCTCTCTGCACACACGCACACACGCGTACACATCCCCGCATATACGCCTACACACAACCATGGACACGGGCATGGATGTGGACACGGCTTCGTCGTCAATGGCAGACATCTACGGCGACATTGCCAACTACCAGATTGAGAAGAAGATTGGCCGCGGGCAGTTCTCTGTGGTGTACAAGGCTCGTTGCCTCGTGAACAACCAGCTTGTCGCCTTCAAGAAAGTTCAGGTGTGTGTGCATGTGTCTGTGTGCGTTGTGCGTGTTTGTTTGTGTTTCAATCTTTGTGTGCGTTGTGCGTGTTGTGTGAACGCATGTGCGTTGTGCGTGTTGTGTGAACGCATGTGCGTCGTGCGCGCTTGTGTGTGTTTGTGTGTGTGTGTGTGTGTGTGTGTGTGTGTGTGTGTGTGTGTGTGTGTGTGTGTGTGTGTGTGTGTGTGTGTGTGTACGTGCGAGTTTTGTTTGAACGCTGTGGCATGTCATGCAACGTTGCCTTGGCCAAGTTCTTGTTCCATGCGGGTATCTTCTGACCCACCACACGATTTCTTCTTGTTCCTTTCACCACAAAACGATGGTTTGCGCGCGCGCAGATCTTTGAGATGCTTGATGCCAAGGCAAGACAAGACTGCATCAGGGAAATTGACCTGCTCAAATCCCTTGACCACCCAAACATTATCAAGTATCTCGCGTCCTTCATTGCCAACAACGAGGTGCAGCCAGCATGCGCTGTGTGTGTCTTGTGTGTGTGTGTGTGTGTGTGTGTGTGGGTGTCTTGTGTGGGTATCTTGTATGGGTGTGTGTATTTTGTTTAGCTGTACGTTTAGTTGTTTGCCGCCTTGCTTGCTTACTTGTGCACACGTGACTGTGCTTGCTGATTGCGTCCCTTCCATGCGTGTGGTCCAGCTGAACATTGTCCTTGAGCTTGCCGATGCCGGTGACCTCTCCCGTATGATCAAGGTCGCACACCTGTTGTGTGTGTGTGTGTGTTTGTGTGTTTGTGTGTTTGTGTGTTTGTGTTTACGTTTGTGTGTGTGTGTGTGTGGACATGTTTGTTCCTTGTCTTTGTGCGTGTGTACGCACACGCTGGCTTGCTTTGTCGCCTGCTTTGTCGCTTGTTCGTTTGCTTGTGGGGAAGCGAGACCCATCTGTGTCCTCGAATGTTGACCGGTGTGGCGCGCTGTAATTGCTTGTGCACCACAACAGCACTTTAAGAAGCAACGTCGCCTCATTCCAGAGCCCGCAATCTGGTATGGCGCGCATGTACCTCTTGTCCTCCACCTGCAGTGCGGGTGCACGTGCACGATACTGTTTCTGCACAGCTGTTGTGCTGACTGCTTTACCACACACGCACATTCACGAATACCTCGTGCACACACCAGCACACGCACACACGCACACTCGCACACGCACATGTTTTCACACGCATGTGCACTAACTCTCACCCTCTTGTACGCACACACACGCATACCCATTTTTGTTGAAGGCGCTACTTTGTGCAAATCTGCCGTGCTCTCGATCACATGCACTCGCGTCGTGTCATGCACAGAGGTGAGCCTTTGGCAAGACCTCCACTGTCTCTGCTGCCTCTCTTGTGTCGATCGCTCATGCCCACGTTGAACACACTCACTCTCACTCACTCTCACTCACTCACTCACACTCACTCGCACACTCACTCACTCACTCGCACACTCACTCACTCACTCACTCTCACTCACACACACACACACACTCACACACACTCACACACACTCACACACACTCACGTATGTTTACACCCCGCATTCACTGCCGCCCCTCCTACACCAACCCAACAGACATCAAGCCTGCGAACGTGTTCATCACGGCCGACGGCACGGTCAAGCTTGGGGACCTTGGCCTCAGTCGGTACTTCAGTTCCCGCACCACTGTCGCCATGTCGCTTGTTGGCACGCCGTACTACATGTCACCTGAACGCATCCGTGAGCAGCCCTACGACTTTGCATCCGATATCTGGTCCCTCGGCTGCCTCCTCTACGAGGTGCGTGCATGTCTGTATGTGTGTCAGTGTGTATGCGTGTGTGTATCTTGTTTGTGTGTGTGAAAATCTGTTTGTGTGTGTGTGTGTGTGTGCATGCGCGTGCGTTGCGTGCATATAGCTTTATCCCGACCAAAGCACTGACTCCCTTCCTTGTATTATCCACACACACACATGTGTGTGTGTGTGTGTGTGCACAGATGGCGGCGTTGCAGTCGCCGTTCTATGGCGACCAGCTCAACCTCTACTCCCTCTGCCGCAAGATTGACAAGTGCGCGTATCCCCCGCTCCCCAGCGACGTCTACTCGGAGGAGGTACGCGTATGTTTGTGGGTTTGTTGCGTGTGCGTGACAGTGTGTTTGTGTGTGTTTGTGTGTGTGTGTTTGTGCGTTTGTGTGTGTTTGTTGGTTTGCGTGTCTGCGTGTGTATACCTGCTGTATACCTGCGCCAACCTGCTTGCATCCTCCTGGTGCTGTTTCCTGTCGACCACACACACGCTCTTACGTTCTTCCCCTCACGCCCCCTTTCCCTGATCCCTCGTTATTTTTCTCTTTACGTTCACCACCACCACCCACATCACCACCACCACCCACATCACCACCACCATTACCACCACCACCACCAGTTGCGGACGCTTGTGAAGCGATGCATTATTCCAGACCCGGCTGAGCGCGCGCACACCCAAGATGTGCTTGCTGTCGCAGAACACATGCACGCTGCTGCATCAAGTGCAGCCGCATAGCTAGCATGTACTGTGTACTCTGCGTTGTGGTTTTGACATGCTTGTGAACGTGTGTGTGTGAACGTGTATACGTGTGCGTGTGTGTGTGTGTGTGTGTGCGTTGGTGTATTTGTGTGTGTACGTGTGTGTTTGTTGGTGTGCGTTGTGTGCGTCTCTCTCTCTTCCTCTGTTGTGATGTGCCATGCACGTCTGCCCTTCTATTCCACCCTCGCCGCCTTCCACAGGTCCTTTTTGCTTGCGTTGCTTCATCGCTTCTGTTCTGTTTTTGCCATGTGTTGGTTTGGATTCATTGCTTTCCTGTCGCCGTTGTTACACACAATAAATACAATATCAGCACGACATCGCCATGCTTATACGTATCGTCGTTGACATACATGTTGTTGTCTTTTGTCTTTGCTCTCACCCACCACTGTGCCTCACGTCTTGCACCCAACATCAGCCAACCAGCACAGCTCACCAACCAACCCACCCCTCCAACCAACAGAAGCAACACACTCGGAACCTCTCCAACCATCCCAACCAGTCTGTGTAGATGTATGTCTGTCTGTCGCCTGTCGCGCATTTCATGACACCACGAAAGTTTAGGAAGTATGCACGCAAAAATCGGCGGTGTTTGCGTCATGCCATTCCACATTTGCCGCAACAGCCGTCGTCAGCTTTGCTTCGCTGGCTGGTGTGTGCTGTTTTCGTAATCGCACACCTGCTGTCGCGCTCTCTCACTTCGCGCTCGCCACACGCGTATCATCATCACACCACCACGCTCACCCCAACCAGCCAACCAACCAACACCAACACCAACCTGTGTCACATCACACCCGTTGACTGTGCTCCATTACTCAAGCAACACACAACAGCCCGCTTCCCGCAACAGAAGAAGCAGCGATCTCGTTCATCCGCTGCCCCCTTCCCTCTCCACACCTCCATTTATTGCCCTGCTCCGCATCTCAACCAAACACCCAATGTCTTCCGTGTTCGACGACGAGGAGAGCAACGACTGCGCGCTGCAGCCGTGTGAGAACTGCGATTGCCTGCTCTCACGCCAACACCACCACAGCCACCCTCGTCCAGAGACAGGCCACGCCCTCGCCGCAAAGCTTGACAACGCGCTCCACCTCTCCGTCGCCCAGCGCATCAACGGCGGCAGCAGCAGCAATCCCACAGTCCCTGCTTCGCCCGCCAAGCGCTGTCACTCGTGCCCATCAGGCATCTGCTCTGGGTGTAATCCTGTTTCCAGCGCCAACACAAACGCCGCCATGCCGCCCGACACGTCTGCGCATCTCCGCCAATCTCTGACAATGGCGGCGACCGCAGCAACGAAACCCGCCACCCCTGTCCCCCTCGCAGCCTACGTCCCGGCACCATCTGACTCCGCTTCCTCTCCAGCTTCCACAGCTGCGTCGACCGCAGCTGCATCATCGTCGTCGTCGTCGTCGGCGAGGCCGCGGCGGCGAAGCTCCCGCAACACCAGCACGAGCAGTGCGCACGGCGACTCGTCCTATTCGATTGGCGTCGACGTTGGCGCCGTGTTTCGTGACCCAATGTGCGACGCCTGCCCGGACTGCGATGACGTGTGCGGCCTTCCCTCCTGCGATGCATGCACGCTAAAGGCGAAGCATGTTGAGAAGCGCGCCTGCTCTCGCCGTGGCCGCGGCTGCCAGAAGAACGTCTTCACCATGTGCCAAGTTCAGCGACACAACTCGTGAGTGGCCAAACGCACGAGTAGTGTTGTGTGTCTGTCTGTGTGTGTGTGTGTCATTGTGTGCGTATCTGTGTGTGTCTTCAAAATGTGACAAGGAGTCAACAACATGCCGCTAACTCTCCTTGTTCGCCATGCACATGAATGAAACAAAACCATGCAGGGCCAGTGACTGCTGGCTGGTTGCGCATCGCAAGGTGTATGACGTGACGGCGTTTGTGCGCAACGACTTCCACCGCGCTGGCATGCAAGCGTAAGCAACCAATGCTGCTTGTGTGTGTGTGCGTGTGTGTGTGTGTGTGCGTATGTATGTTTGTGTATGTGTATGTGTGTGCGTGTGCGTGTGTTGTGTGTGTATGTATGTTTGTGTGTGTGTGTGTGTGTTTGATGGGTGAATGTCTTACATGCGAGACATTCGTGCAATGACACATCACCAAGTTGCCATCACCATGCCCATTCATGTGCTTCAACGCACCTCTCAACCAACTCATCACTTTCCCTCTCCACCAACCACAATTCCCTCCCCCCCCCCAAAAAAATCCCCCTCCTCTGCTCCTACAAACAGCATCATCCGCAAAGGCGGCACAGATGTCACGCGCGACTTTGACTTTCACTCGTCCAAGTCGAAGAAGCAGCTCTGGTCAAAGTATCTGATTGGCGTCGTTGCAAAGTGCGTACTCGCTTCTCCTGCTGATGGTGGTGGTGGTGTTTTGTTGTCTTCTGCGCATTTGTGCATTTGCGCTTGCCACCATTCCCCTTCGTGCGTGTGTGTGGTGTGTTGTGGTGTGTGTGTGTGTGTGTGTGTGTGTGTGTGTGCATTGGCCCTAACTGGTCCCCCCTCGTTGCTTCCCCACCAGTGTCTCACATTCAATTCTTTCTGTTCCCCCCCCGCGCCCTCCATGCATCTCCATTGCGTGCAGGTGCCCGTCTGAGGCGCCACATGTGCCGAAGAAGGGTGGCAGTAAGGCATCCACGCTCAAGAAACTCTTCCACCTTGCTTGGTGACACGACACGTACCACACACCCCTCCTCCTCCTCCTCCTCTCATCGTGGTTACCACCACATCGTGTGTCACCTCAAATCACTTTCCGTGTAATCAACCCTCGGCTTTCATGTCATTGTTTTTGCTTCGTTAAGACACCGTCTATTCTATGCCTGCTTGCTTTATATCCCCTCTTATCTCCATCTCTTTGCTTGTTGCCCCAGGTTACAGGCTGTTGTTGCTTCTCCTCTGCTAATGCACTCGTTACCCTGTGCACTCTACATTCTGCTTTGCTTCAATACCTGATGCTTGTTGCTTGGTGTTTTGACCCTTCCTTCTTCCTTCTCTCGTCCACGCCTGTGTGGCTTCATGCTTCGCCGTGTATTCCTTCATGCATTTTAGCTTCCCTCCTCTGCCCCGCTTACGCGGCAGCTTCTAGGTTCTCTTTCCTTCCCTTGCATCCACCCCCCCCCCTTTTTGACGTGTTGCTCTGCTGTGCTCCTTGTGTGTGCATTCTCCGATGATTGATGGTCGTGGCTTCTCACCACTACCATCCCATCAACAACACCACCAACTCACTGCAAGCGTTGTTGGAGTTGTACGGCCGTGCTGTGCCCTGCCTTTGTCCAAACAAAGAGTTTTGCTGTCGTTGGGCTCGCTTTGTTGGCTGGTGTAATCTACTCAGCTTCACGATGATGCTAGGAACGGCGCTGTGTTGTTGTGATGCTGCACCTCCGACAAGCAGTACACACAGAAACAGTCAACTTAACCACGTAACACAGCATGTAATCCTGAACAAGACGTGAACATGGGGGACAGAAATCACACCAAAAGCAACAACAACCTGTAACTAGGAATCAAGTTCATGCACAGCCATTCATTGTAACACACACACACACACACACGCACACACACACACACACACACACACACACACACACACGATCACGATGACAATTGGCCTGCCCACGCGATCACTCATCATCATCATCGTCGTCGTCGTCATCATCATTCCCATCGCCATCATCGTCATCACCAGTGTGAAGGGAGGGCAGGGCGCTGCCGTGTGCGGCAGAGGCCACAAACGAATCATCAAACGACATCATCGAGTCTTCGTTCGTCTGGAATGACAGGCGCGATGTGTCGCCCTCGGCCGACGTGTTCAAACCACCATCATCACCATCGGCATCGTCATCAGCACCATCGTCATCATCATTTTCCTGCTCCTCGTCATTGTCTTCATCACCCGCACCTTCGTTGTCTTCATCATCATCATCCTTTGCATCGCTCATCTTCGCTCGTTTCCGCATGTTCCTGTCATCGTCATCATCACCATCATTGTCATCGTCATCATCGTCGTCGTCGTGCTTGTGCTTCGTTGCCTGTGTGTTCTTCGCCTCGCGTGTCGAAGTATTGCTCTCCTTCTCATCTTCCCGCGTCTCATCATCATCATTTTCATCATCATCAACATCGTCGTCGTCGTCACCATCACCATCACCATCGTCATCTTCACCATCATCGT
Source organism: Salpingoeca rosetta (assembly GCF_000188695.1). Lineage (NCBI taxonomy): Eukaryota > Choanoflagellata > Craspedida > Salpingoecidae > Salpingoeca > Salpingoeca rosetta. The sequence continues at coordinate 1,184,133 of NW_004754912.1, read as the reverse complement.
CTTCCTCTTCCTCTTCTTCTTCTTCTTCCTCCTCCTCATCCTCCTCTTCTTCCTCCTCTGATTCAGACTCATCGGCCTGCACCAAAGAAGGGGGCGGGATGTGTGTGTGTGTGTGTGTGAATGAGTGTGTGTGTGCGTGTGTGATGAATGTGTGAATGAGTGCATGAGAGAGTGTGTGTGGGTGTGTGTGGGTGTGTGTGCGCAAGTGAATGAGAGAGAGAGAGAGAGTGTGTGTGTGTGTGTGTGTGTGTTCGGGTGAGGCAGCGGGAAGGGCGGCTGCACGTGTGTACATGCGTGTACACAACATGTCGGACGACATACGTTCATGTCTTCGACGGCCTCTGCCAACTTCTGCCTGAAGATGCGATCGAGCGACAGCGCATCGTTGTACGTCTGCACACACACGCACAGATGGAAGGAGAGGTTCAAGATGAATGGCCACACATGAGGGGAGAAAGCAATGCATGGCGTTGTATCGAGAGCTCAGCGGCCACAGCACAGCATAAACCACAACAACGAAGCAAACACACACACATACACACACACACATGTACACGCATGCCTCGCGGGCATACTTTTGATCCGTCGGCGTAGAACTTGAGGGCGTTGTTGATGAGAGTCTTCATGTCCTGTTCAAACGCCTCAATTGTCTTGTAATTCTCCCCGTACACTTTGTCCTTAATCATCGACAGGCTGATGGGCCGACTGCACAGCAACAGCACCACCAGCACCACATGTGAGCCAATGCATGGACAGGCGTGAGTTATGTGCGCACACAAGTGTATGTACGATAGCAAAGCGCGACATTTCACCCCCCCCCGTCCAGATAAGCACCCAGACACCACCACGACCACGAACAGGAGGAGCAATTGCACGTGTGCGCACGTGATGAGGCCGTAGTACTCGGTCATCTCCTTCCTGTCCGGCAGTTCGATAAAGTCGTCGGCGAGCGGGCGACCCTGCCGGTCCGTTGCAGCCTCTGCACGAAGCGTCATCGTCACAGGTTCGTTGCATAACGGGTGAACGACATGACGCAACTGCACACTTTCATATCCGCAGCACATTTGCAGGCATACACGGCAGCCCAAACATACGCACGCACACGCACACGCACACGCACACACACACACACACACACACACACACACACACACACACACACACAGTACAGACACGCACACACACACACACAGAGCACAGCCCAGACGGACTGACCGAGCGAGTCGACGACCTCGAGGAAGACCGGCTGGAGATCAGCGGCCGTCGGCTCCGGTTTCGCCTTCTTCGTCTCCGGCTCACCGCCACGGCTGCTAGTGGTGGTGGCGGCGGTGGTGGGTGTGGCAGCTTCATCGTGTTTCCGTTTCGCACCTGTGGTGATGGTTTGCATGTTGCATGGTCCATGAGACCGCAGCACACACACACACACACACACACACACACACACACACACACACACACACACACACACACACACACACACGCAAGGCGTGCAACGGATGAACACAATAACATTCCCCGACTGACTTGGAGTCTGTGCCTCGCTGTCTGCCTGGGTTGACTGGGATGCCTCATCTTGGCCCAGCACCTGCACTGCTCCCTCTTCTTCTTCTTCCTCCTCCTCCTCAACGTCGCTCCCGTCGGCTGCTTGCTTCCCCGACACAGACCGCCGCCGTCCACCAGCATACAGCTCATCAAGCGTGCCTGCAGGCACACACACAGAGAGAGAGAGAGAGAGAGAGAGAGAGAGAGAGAGAGAGAGAGAGAGAGAGGGAGAGAGAGAGAGAGAGAGAGAGAGAGAGAGAGAGAGAGAGAGAGTGTGTGTGTGTGTGTGTGTGTGTGTGTGTGAGTGCGAGTGTGAGCAAAGGTCATATGTACACAACCACAAGTCGTCGGTCAAAACGACACCAAGACTGCACGAGACCACCCTTTCCCAAGTGTCACACCTGCTTCAAGCGCCGCATTCCACTGGCGATCGGAGATTTTGTCCACAATGTAGTTGACCTTCTTCCTCCTGCGTGGGCCGAGCACCTTTGGCGTCGTGTCGGATGCTTCCTCCACCATCCGCGTCATCCGTGCATCGTCCTGACGACAGCGAGAGGCAACAGGGGTGGGGTGAGCATGCAATGTTGTTGTTGTTGTTGTTGTTGTTGTTGTTGTTGTTGTTGTTGTTGTTGTTGTTGTTGTTGTTGTGTAAATTGTGTTGTCAATGCACTGCTGGTGTGCAGGCTGTATGCAGATGCACGCAGTGTGCGTGTGTGTGCGCGTGCGTGTGTGCGTGTGTACTGATGTGGGCTGGGCTGACCGTCATCCATGCTGGCAGCTCGTCCTTGGAAATGAGACGCGTGTGGCGCGCTTCTGTCTTCCACGCTTTGTCCTTGTCCTTCATCTCCTGACAGCCACCACAGACAAATCAAGAATTGAAGCAACACGTGAGGAAATGCGCGTCCATGTGTGAACCGACAGCTGCTGCTGTGGTCTCCATGCACAAGTGGCGCTCATGAGGCACGCCACCACCACCACAATTGCCAGCATCATTGCCAGCCCACCTGATCCATCTCGTTGAAGAGCACGAGCTCCTGGTCCGATCGCGCCAGCATTTCATTCAACTGCGCATTCGTCGGTGGCCTCTCCTCGCCTGCAGCAGCAAGCAAACAAACCCAGGGCAGTCACATGCCACAGTTATGCGTCAGAGCAGCTGATACACATAGGCTTGTGCGGATGTGCATGTATTGTGCGTGTGCGTGCATGTGTGTGTGTGTGTGCGGGCGTGTGTTCAGGTGTTCAGGTGTGGACTTCCTCCGTGTGGTAGTGGGAACTGCATCAGCAAGAAAACGCACTCTCTTCGCGGGCTGCGTCACTTTCAAGGAGATTCTGCACTCAACACGTCCATTCACGCGAAGTAGGGTGTGTAGCCGCAAGGGGGCGGGGTGTCAACGGTGGATTGGAAACATGAATGAGCAAACAGCGAACAACACAACACGGGCACATGCGTGCACACATACACACATACACCTACACACAATCAGCACAACCAAATTTGCATTCACACGCACACGCACACCACCATCACGACACGACACGGCACGTTGTTGTGTGCGCACCTTGAGGTAGTTCTTGCGCACGTTGGCGTCGACCTTTTGTCCCGAGAACATGCCTGCTTGGATGACCTATGCGCCAGGAGAGGAAGTGGTGGTGGTTGGAGAGGGGGGGGGGGAAAGGTTGACGGGCGAGAGGAGGGGTAACAGCGTGTGTGAGGTTGCTTCAAAGGCATGGGTGGTAGCCGTGAGCGCTAGCGATGTGACGTGAAGGCAACCAGCAACGCAATGTCCTGCCATCACACACACATACACACACGAAACACCTTTTCGTCGACGTTGAGCTTAAACCGCGCGGCTTCAAGGATTGTCTCCTCAACACTGCACAGGATGCAATCGCGGTGGCCATCGTGATGAGTTGTGAGCGACAAACGAATTGTATTGAGATATTGAGGTGTGAGTAGGAGGTGGAATGAACGCGAGTGTGGTATTTGCGACGACAAGCAACACTAAGCATGTAGCTGTGTGTGTGTGTGTGTGTGTGTGTGTGTGTGTGTGTGTGTGCACCTGTTGATGGAGCAAAGACGGAATACGCGCACTTCGTTCTTCTGTCCAATACGATGGGCACGGTCCTGCGCGGATGTGCATCGATAGGCATATGGATGAATAGATGGATGGATGAGTTGAAGTGCGATGGGCCATGTCAGGGCCAGGCACGAAGCAGTTGAAAACAAGGCTCGCAGGTAACCTCACAGAGGACAAAGTCCGAACCACACACAGACACACAGACACACACACAGACACACAGACACACACACACACAGAGACAGGCACACACACAGACACTCACACTCACACACAGACACACACAGACACACACACAGACACTCACACACACAGATACACACACACACACAGACACCATGTCGCACCTGTGCCTGCAGGTCCTGGTGCGGGTTCCAGTCGCTATCAAAGATGATGACGGTGTCTGCTGTCTGCAGGTTGAGACCAAGACCACCGGCGCGCGTCGAGAGAACAAACACGTCAATCTGCGAATCGGGCGAGTTGAACTCCTTCACCTGCCGCCCACGCTCCTCGTCGCTCGTCCCGCCATCGAGCCTGCAGGCAATTCATGACAAATCAATAAGAATCAAACATAAACACATGAACAAATAAAGAAGCAGCAGCCACGAGCAAACCCGTATCAAAGCAGACAACAATTGCGGTGGTGAGACAGAGCATAAATTTGCCATTGTCGTCGTCGTGAGCATGTGGAGAGAGGCGGGGGCGCTGACGAATGTGATGCGGTGAACCGACCTGATGTAAGTGAGGCCAATTGCCGTGAAGAAGTCTTCAAGGATGGTCAGCAGTTGCGTCATTTGCGAAAACAGCAGAACCTGTGGCATTGGCGGTGACAACACACACACACACACACATGTGAGCAAGATTGGAGTGAGCTCGCCAAATAAGCAGGTGTTAATGCACGACGCAACACAAACGAGCACAAGCACAAGTAGCCACAGGCAGCCACAAACCATCACAAGCAGCAGCGCTGCACAACCACAATCGCCACGCCACGCATTGGTGTTCCGACCTTGTGCTTTGAGGCCTTGAACTTGGGCAGCATGCGCGTGAGGAGCTCCAGCTTGCCAGACGCACGCCACAAGTCCTCATCGTGCACGTATTGCAGCGAGCGGTGACGCGCATACGCAACCTCAATCTCCTTGAACAGGAACGGGTGGTTGCACAGCTTGCGCAATTGCATCAGCGTGTTCTGTTTGAGGAGGGATGGGGAGAGGGATGAGCGTGTGGCGTGGGATGCGAGTCATGGGTGAGTACGTGACAGAGGGGCAAGGAATGGGCAAGGAATGGGAACGGTTGAGTTGGGTGACGTAATCGGGTGTGATGTGATGCAGCAGCAGCAGCGGCAGCAACAACAACAACAACGACGACGACAACAACAACAACAACAACAACAGCAGCAGCAGCAGCAGCAGCAGCAACAACAACAACAATGACAACAACAACAACAACAACAACAACAACAACAACAACAACAACAACAACAACAACAACAACAACAATAATAATAATAATCAACAGCAAGAGAAGCAGCGTACCCTCAGGGCGTGAACGGTTCTTTTCTTGTGGTGGTGGCCCGATTTCGACTTTGCCTCGTCGCCCGTGAGCAGAACGCCGTGCTCCTTCATGTGTTTGTACAGCTGCTTCTGCAGGACCGACATCTCGCACTTGATCACATACTCAATCTACAGCCGCAACGCGCGCGCGTGTGTGTGTGTATGTGTGTGTGTGTGTGTGAAAAAGAAGAAGGGAGGGGGGAACCCATGGCGAATGCAACCAGCAAGGACTGCCATGCACTCTTCACCCTTCTTGCAAACGAACAAACCAAACAAAGCAAGCAACCAAACAAAGCAAGCAACCAACCAAGCAAGCAAAACAACCAGGACAGAGCAAGCGAGCAAGCAAGCAAAACAACGCAAACAAAGCAAACAAAGCAAACAAACAAACAGCAGCGGTTGTCACCTTATTTGGGAGCTGCGACTCGACGTCTTTCTTGAGGCGGCGAAGAAGGAACGGCCGGAGCACCTGCAGCCGTGATGCAAGCACAAACACATGTGCACAGCAGAGCAAATGGGGTGGGTGAAGTGCAAGATAGTACAAGGTGATGGAAACAAATATGGGGTCATGGATGGCGTGGAGTGAGCAGTGTTGTGGAAGCGGAATGGGGGAATACCCCCCCCCCCTCCCAGACAGCCATCAGGAATGGCTTGGGAGCGAATCGTGCCCAAGCAGCGACAGTCACATGATGGCGCACCTTGTGCAGGCGCTGGATAATAAGCATTGTCTCCTCATTCGACAGCTCCATGTTCTCGCCCGTGCCAGCAAAGGGCGCGTTGAACCAATCCTCAAAGTTGCGCACGCTCTGAGCAGAGTCCAGAGTTCGGGGCAGGGGGAGGGGCATGACGGTGGTGTTAAGCAAGAAGCTGCACACAGGCAGACAAAGCAAGCAAGCAAGCAAGCAAGCAAACGAGCGAACGCTTTGTTTGCTCAGGCACCCATGCACAGCACGCGCCATGAAGAAGGCACGTCCAATGAGTGCATGCAGGTGTTGGTGTACCTCGAAGATCTTTGGAAGGAGGAAGTTCAGGAGCGCCCACAGCTCGGGCAGGTTGTTCTGCAGCGGTGTTCCCGTGAGCAGCAGGCGGCGCTGGCACGAGTAGCTCTGCGTCAGCGTCTGGGTCAGTTTGCCTTCTTTGTTCTTCATGCGGTGGCCCTCGTCAATGATGAGGTACTCCCACGGCACTCGCCCAAGCGCAGCTGGGGGGCGGGGTGCATGGGGCAGTGTGTGTGTGTGTGTGTGTGTGTGTGTGTGTGTGTGCATACGTGTTGTGTGTGTGTGTTTGTGCATATGTGTGTGTGTGTGTTGTGAGTGCATGCGTGCATGAATCCATGTGTGAGTGCAAGCATCAAAATGCATATGGTCGTACACACAAAACTGCAACAAGCAAAAAGACAGCACAGGAATACAGCGCGTGTTGCGTACATTTGTCGCGAATGACGTATTCATACGTCGTCAGCAGCACGTTGTACTTCGCCTCCTGTTAACCAGACACATGTTGCACGAACGAAAGCGTGAACACGTGAATGGTCGGCACAAATGCGAGCACAAGGGGCACCAACCGCTACTTAAATACATGCATGCATGCAAGCAAACAAAGCAATGGTGCGAGCAAGCAATGGGTTCGCACCACGACGGTCTTCTTGAGGCTCTTGCGGTACTGTGGAGCACCACGGTAGACGAGCGCTTGCAGCACAGGCGCCCTGACGATGATGATAATGGTGGTGATGGTGGTGGTGAATTGTGGTTGTGATGGTGAATTGTGGTGGTGGTGATGAAACAAGGCAGCTGTGGAAAGAGGATGCCGCCAAGTGGCCACTGTTGCCATCACCCTCGCTACTGCGACCACAATCATCACATCCAATGACACGCAGCACACCATTTCTCGAGCTCCATTCGCCAGTTGGAGAGTGTGCTGAGGGGGACGATGATGAGGAAGGGGCCATAGTTCCGCTGGCAGCGCATGCATGCATGGTTTCATCATGGATATGAGCAAATGTTGTGCAGAAAGGGAAGCAGTGACAACATTGGGCACGCATGTATGCGCATGCTCCTGCACACACGCGCACACACACACACACACACACACACACACACACACACACACACACACACACACACACACACACACACACAAGCACATTGTCAAAAAAAAAAAAAAAGAAGAAGAAGAAGAGCAAAAAAGAAGAAGGAAGCCAAACACCCACAGCGGCACCTTGTACTCGAAGAGGTAAGTGAGGAGAGAGATGGTCTGGATGGTTTTGCCAAGACCCATCTCGTCAGCGAGAATGCCGTTGAGGTTGTTGTTGTACAGCGACACGAGCCACTCCAGGCCTGCACGCCACAAGCAGAGGTGTTGAGAGGACGAGACAACAAGGGGTAATTGGGGGGGGGGGGGGGTAAGGCGGAATGTATGGTTTGAGAAGAGCAAAGCGACATTGCAGATTGTCAACAACAGACATGCGCACAGAATCACACAACCACACACACACACACACAACACACGCACGCAAGAACAAGCACACCCGCACACACATATGCAAGCTGTTTGAGTGACCTTTGATTTGGTATGGCTTGAGCTGTCCACCGACGAGGATGCTTGGCTGCTGTACTTTCTCCTTGATGTCGTGGCCCGTACCAAACGACGCCCTGTGGGGGTGGTGTGTATGTGTGTGTATGTATGCGTATGTATGTCGGTGTATGTGAGTGTGAGTGTGAGGTTAGGCGTATGTGTGTGTGAGTGTGAGGTTATGCGTATGTGAGTGTGTGCGTGTGTGAAGTTATGCGTATGTGCACCTGCTCACTTCCTTTGCACATGCACACACACACGCATATGCACTTACTTTTCTGCCTCTTTCTTCTTCTCTTCTTCTATCCTTTCTGCTTCTCTCCTTTCCGCCGCCGCATCGTCTGCACATTCAACAACACCGACACGCAGGTAAAAAGGAACGAGAAACAGCCGCAAAATGGGGATGTGAGCACAACCAACGATGCATTTCTAAACAGAGTGCAATGCAATGCACCGTGACTCCTCACAACACAGATGAGCCGGCAGTCACCATCCAACTCCCATCAACCACCGAACACGGCAGCAGCAGCAGCAGCAGCAGCAGCAACAGCAACAGCAACAGCAAGGGCATCATCAGCAAGAGCAGGAGGGGAGAGGGGATGACCTTCTGTTTCGTCGTCGATGAGGTGCTCTTCGTCCAGAGCGTCCACGGCCTCGCTCTCCCGCCGCTTCCGCTTTGCTTCCTTCTCCTCTTCCCGCTGATGCGCAAGCACCTGCACACACACACACACACACACACACACACACACACACACACACACACACACAGACACACACAGACACACACACACACACATTAATGGTGAGATGATGTGAAAGGGGCGGGTAGTATGATTGTCTTGCTTGCAGGCAATACACACGCTCGCACGAGTGCACCACAGAGCAAAACGGATACAACCACAACCACAACCCAGACACCCAAGCGAGAAAGAAAAGCAAACGGCCGGCCACGCACCATCGTCTTCATGCTCTCCATGTGCTCGTCTGTCTTCTCCAGCAGCAGGGCGAGGCGCTTGTGCTTCTCCTTGTCAATCATGGCACGGTACCCGGCCTCATCCGACTCCATCAGCTTGCGCATTCGTTCCTTCTCCTTCTCCTGTTCGATGCGCATCGCCTCTCGCTCCTTCTGCTGGAAGTGCGACATCACGCCCTTGGCCGTGCGCGCAATGGCAGACCGATTCCTATGATGGTGTGTGAGCGTGCGTGCGTGCGTGTGACACGTGTGTGCGATGTGTGTGTGTGTGTGTGATGAGTTGAGATGTCAGCTCCGAAAAACATACCCATTGCCGTCCACAGACCAATTTTCCAACAAGTACATGAATACCACCAATACCACCACCAGCATCATCATCATGTGGTGCTTACGATCGGTGGAATGCCTTGAACTGCCTGACGTGGTCCAGGATCTCGCGCATGCGTCCCTCCTTCTGCGCTTTGAGCTGCCGCTGCAGCTGCAGCCGGTGACGCGCCTCATCCCGCTCCCGGTCACGGTGCACTGATGTTGATGGTGGCGGTGGTGGTGATGATGGTGGTGGTGATGATGGTGGTGGTGATGATGATGATGATGATGATGATGATAATGATGATGATGATGATGATGATGATGATGATGATGATGATGATGATGATGATGATGATGATGATGATGATGATGATGAGTTGGCGCATACTTCCGGCAAACACACACATCCACCCTGACACAGGCACGCACACATCCACCCTGGCACACACGCATACACCCATTCTGACACAGGCACACACATGCATGCACAGGTGCTCACCTCGAATTGCCTTCTTGCGCTCTTGCTTTGCTGTTGTCTTCGTCAGATTCAACTGAAGTGGCAACCGCCACGGTGGGATGAAAACGGAAAGGGCAAACAAGTCATGTGTTAGTGAACACACACAGCTGCAGACATGCACACACACACGCACACACACTCTCTCTCCCCCTCCTCACTCTCTCACACTCACACACTCTCTCACGGGCACCCAATTGCAGACAAGCACACGAGTCATGGTGCATGGATGTGGACAACGTACGCCACGGTAAGGAATGAGCTGTCGGCGCAGGTGGCGCTGGAGGTCAAGGAGCTCAAACGCGCGGACAGCGATGGTGGCAGACACCGCCTCCTCAGACTCAACATCGTCCTTCTTCTGCTCATATCGACAAGGGCGCACGCGCACCACGCAAACACACACACACGCGCACAGTTCTTGCGGTGAGCAAATATGCCAAGTGGGATCAGGCAACCGCACAGCCCAGTCATCATCACAGCAATGAGCAGCCATGTGTGTGTGTGTGTGTGTGTACCGAGAATTCGTCCTGAATGGCGAGGCAGCGGTTGGTCATGCGCGTGTTGAACTGTTCCCGTACTTCTCGCCGCAGCTCATCGCGTGTCATCCTGTGTCCACACACACGCGCACACACACACACATGCATGCACAAACATGTGCACAAGATCCGTGATGGGAGAAGCGTGAATGAGAGGGTGTGTGGGAGCGGCAGCAGCCGTGCTGAAGTTGAAGCGCGTGTGCGATACATGATTGCACAACAAATGCTATGCCACATGCATGCAAGCACATGTGTCCGTACTTGATAATGGGCAGGCGTGGCGGCTTGAGCGGGATGTCATCCTGCAGCTGCCGCTGATGTGTGAGCGTTCGCTGAAACGCAGGCACAACCCGCACTTTCCTGTTTGCACACAAGACACAGGGAGTGTGTGAGAGGGAGGCCCATTTGCGGGTGCGTGTATGCGGGTGCACACGTGTGCACGAGCTCAAACATTGGAGAGAAACATTAAAAAAAAAAAAAAAAGCACGGCGCGACAACACGCATGTGTTGTGTGGTTGATGTGACTCACCGCACGCTCGTGCATGTGAGCTGCTCCGGTGTGAGCGATTTGTTCTCCGCAATGGCGCGATACGCCTCCACTTGACGCTGCACACACACACACACACACACACACATTGTGTACACACACACGCATACACACACATACACACACATGAACAGGATGAGGCAGCTTCAGCATGAGCAAACGGTCGACGGTGCGCCTGCACACACGCACACACACATACATGCACTTGCACGCTCACACGCACAGCATCGCGCGTGTGCAAAAGCACCACGTGCAGCAGCAGGTGCTATGACCCACGCCACATCACGATCCAACATATCTGCAACAAAGACCTTTATCTGGTCGGCCTGGGCCGGCGTGAGGTACGACGTCTGCACAACCCACGGCGGTAGCGTCGCGTGTGGCGGCGATGACGATGGTGCTGCTGTTGTCGTTGTTGAAGTTGTCGTTGTTGTCGTTGTTGTTGGTTGCGGCGGCGCTGTTGATGGCGTTATTGTCGTGGGAGGCACATGACCGTTAGGCCGCTGTTGCTGCTGTTGTTGTGGCTGTTGTTGTTGCTGCCGTTGCTGTTGCTGCTGGTACTGCAGGTGTGCCTGTTGTGCGTGCATGTGCGTCCGCATCGGTTGTGCCTGCGGCGGTGGCTGCTGCCGTCCTCCTGCCATCATCGCTGGTGATGGTTGCTGAGCTGCGCCCGGCATCTGAACACCCGCAGCGGCGGCATTTGGGGTGGTCCTTGCCTGCACACCATTTGCCTGTGGCCGTTGCTGCTGCTGCTGCTGCTGCTGCTGCTGCTGCTGCTGCTGCTGTTGTTGTTGTTGTTGTTGTTGTTGTTGTTGTTGTTGTTGTTGTTGTTGTTGTTGTTGTTGTTGTTGTTGTTGTTGTTGTTGTTGTAGTCGCTGCTGCTGCACGTATCGCAGCAGTTGTTGGCTAATGCCCATCGTGACTCCCGAAGACGAGGACGCCACCAGCCCGCTCTGCAGTGGCACCCCAGACACCGCTGCCCGCTGCTGGTGCTGGTGCTGTTGTTGGTGTTGTTGTTGCCAGGGCCTGTAGCCTGTTGGTGTTGCCGCAGCAGAGCTGAGGACTGGTGACGATGATGCCACTGTTGGCACAACACCCACCCTTCCCGACGGTGCTGTTGTTGGAGTCGCAGCTGTGGCGGGGGTGGCGCGGTTCGCCGCACCAATTTGCCATGCCGTGGTCGCTGTTGATGTTGCCGTCGTTGAGGCTGCCGTGGTTCTGGCGGCCACTGCTGGTGCTGCTGCTGTGTTTGTTGTTGTTGTTGTTGTTGTTGTTGTTGCAGCGGAGCTGACCGGAGCGGTTGTCACTGCAAGCGCGGGCTTGTACGCGGCCGACAATGACGACGACGGCGACGACGACGACGATGCTGGAGGGAATGATAATTGCTGCTGCTGATGCTGGTGTTGCTGTTGCTGCTGATACTGATGGTGTTGGGTTGGGTTGACTCCACCAGACATGGCTGATGATGAAGTGACGGTCATGTGTGCGGCCGTCACTCGCGCCCCTCCCGCCATCGCTGCCGTGGAAGGCACGCTCGCAAACAGCGATGACGACGATGATGATGACGATGCAGGCGGTGGCGCTGATGCTGACACCGATACTGGGGCTGTTGTCGTTGGCTGCGGCATGCTCAGTGGCACAAGGGCGGGCCGCGTCGCCATCGTTGTCGTCGTTGTTGTCGTTGTCACAGGTCGCGAATCCCCGCTGGTCAGCCCAGACAGGTGCTGCTGAGGCTGCTGCTGCTGATGCTGCTTGGTGACAAGCATTGGGTGTGACACCATCGATGAACGCTGGCCCGCTGCTGCTGCTGCTGCTCCACTGGCTGTCGCACTCGCTCCCGTTGTCGTCGTTGTTGTTGCCGGCGCTGTTGTTCCTGTTGCCATGTGCTGTTGGGGCTGGCGCTGCATGCTCATCACGGCAGATGGGGTGATGGTGGTGGCAGCGACTGCAGGCGTCGTTGGTGTGGTTGTGTGGGATGCACTTGGCATTGTCACTGGTGCCGTTGATGAAGGAGCTGGTATCAGTGGTGCTGAGGATGCTGCCACTGTTGTTGCTGCCGGCGCTGTTATTGTCGTTGTTGGTGCCCCTGTAGACGCGGTGGCGGTGACAGCGGGCGAGGTTGTTGCTGGCACGGCTGTTTGCAGATTCGACTGCTGGTGTTGCTGTTGCAGCTGCTGGTGCGATGCCGTGGCGGGCTGTGTCGCGCCAGGAGCTGCTATCGATGTAGCCAGCGAAGACGACGACGACGACGACGATGGTGCGATTGGCATTGGTGTTGTCGCTGTCGTTGTGGATGTTGGCGCAGGGGCAGTGGTTGATGGTGGTGCCCCAACAGCGGCTGTGAGCGCCGTGGGCGTGGCACGACTGCTTGCTGTCATCATTGACGTTGAAGTGGCAGGAGCTGCAGCTGGTGCTGATGTCACCGCCACGTTCGTGGTGGTCGGGGCGCCGACGGGGGTGTATTGGCCTGTCGCTGCCGTCGTCGTCGTCCGTGCTGCCGATGCTGCCACCGCTGTTGAGGCCGGTGTGACTGCTGGTGTTGTGGATGCAACACATGTTGGCTGCGTTATCACGGGTGGAGTACTGGCTGGTGTTGCAGCACTCGTTGCGGTTGTGTGTGGAGCGGTGGCTTGTGAGGCCCATGTGGATGTGGGCGCGTGTGTCGGCGCAGCCGTGGCAGCAGCGTGTGTGGAGGTTGTGGGCTGCACCGTGCCAGCAGACGACAGTGGCCTCCACACAGATGATGCTGCTGGCGTGCTTGTAGCTGTCATGGATGGCGCTGTCATGGATGGCGTGCTGGTAGTTGCCATGCTTGGCATGGCTGCTGTCATCGTCGTCATTGTCGTCGTCGCTGCTGTCGCTGCTGTCGTGCCTGGAGGTGTCGTGCGAGCCCAAGGCTGCCCCATCACTTGGGTAGGTGGCTGCTGCTGTCGCTGCTGCTGCGCGCTTGCTGTGGCGCTGCCGGGAAACGAGACGGTGACAGGGGACACGGTGCGAAACCCAAGTTGCGTGGAGGCACGGGATGGCGGTGGTGTCATGCCGCCCATACCACCGGCAGCGCGCGCGCTCACCATGGAGGGGATGGGCAGTGCTGTGCGCTGCTGCAACGGAATGAATGGTGATGATGTATGCGATGTTGGCGTGGCGCCACGCGGGGTGCGGGCAGCCGAACTTCCCGCCGTCGACACACCACCATCATCGCCTTCTGTTGTCGCTGTCGTTGTTGGTGTTGGTGTGCTTGTTGCCGGCGGTGTAGGGGCAGGGGTCGTGCTTGTTTGTGTTGTGGTTGGAGGTGGTGTTGGTGTCGTTGTTGTCGTGGTTGCTGTTTGTGTTGCGGTCGGAGGTGTTGATGTTTGTGTTGTGGTCGTGGTTGCGGCTGCTGGTGCAGCTGGTGTGCTTGCTGATGTGCTTGTTGGTGTGCTTGCTGATGTGGTCGTCGGGATCATCGGTGATGTTGCCGTCATACGTGGTGGGGGCGTCGTTGTCGACTGTGCAGTCACGGGTGCCGATGTCGTTGTTGGAACGGAGGAGGAAGGTACAGAAGCAGCCGCATCGTTTGTGGTGGATTGCGTCGTTGGCATAGCCGTGTCCGCAGCACTCGCAGCAGGTGTTGTGGTGCTTGCCTGGGTTGTTGCCGCTGACAGCGTTGCCTGCTGTGAGGCTGAAGCAGCGTTTGTCGCTGTTGTTGTCATTGTTGTTGCTGTTGTTGTGGCAGCCTGTGTTTGCCCCTGTGGGCCTGCTGGTTGCTGCCGCGAGGCTGTTGTTGCCGGGTTGTTTGTTGTCGCTGGCGGTGACGCCGGTACAGCCGGCGCAGACTCGGTTGTTGCAGCTGATGTTGTCGGAGGCGACGCGTTGGTTGTTGTGGCTGGTACCGGACCAGGTTGGCTTGTTGTGGTGGTGGCAGCAGTGGTAGCGATGGCTGCACTTGTTGTTGTTGTTGGAATTGCTGGTGTCGCTGGCATTGCTGCGTCGCCAGCCTTGTTCTCTTGACTTGCCACAGCCGTCGTTGGTGTTGTCGCTGTGGTTGTGGCGGCAGTGCCATCATCCGGTGGTGTTGTTGTTGTAGTTGCTGCTGCTGCTATTGTTGTTGTTGTGGGGGGTGCAGGCTGTGGGTGACTCGTGGTGTTGTTGCTGTTGTTGTCACTGTTGGCGTTGCTGGAGCTGGCAACGGGCTCGGTGTCTGACATCTTGCACAGGTTCGGGTGATGCGCGGGCGACGGCCCTCAGCACACGCACACGCACGCGCACACACACACACACACACGCACACGTATGCAGCACGGACGAGCGCGAGCTGTGTCTGTCGGTGCACCTACGACTTGCTTGCTGCTTGCTTGCTCGTTTGATGACGATGATGTGAACGGTGGCCGTTGTCCTTCTCCCAAGTGCGTGTGGGCGCGCAAACGTTCCCTCCTGCTCTTTCTCTCTTGCAACGTTCGTTGGTGTGTGCGGAGACAGACAAAGACCGCCAGAAAAAAAGAATACATTGGAAAATAATACACTTTGTGGTGTTGTTTCAAGCTGTGCTTGCAAGCATCGAATGAATGGATGGGCGGCTCCTTCCACCATTTCGCACAACGTGCCTCCAAAGCACACAGCAAACCATCTCACGTCACGGATCATCATCATGATGCGTCAAGTGGATCCTCGCGTCGCGGCACTCGCGTGCACGGCAATAATGGTGATGATGATGGCTGCGACGGCGCTGCCTGTCGCTGATGATGCCTCGCAGCAGCAGCAAGACTACTGCATCCAAGGGCCCGTCTCCTTTGACGTTCAGGTGTGTGTGTGTGTGTGTGTGTGTGTGTGTGTGTGTGTGTGTGTGTGTGTGTGTGTGTGTGTGTGCGTGTGTGCGTGTGAGTGTGCGTGTGTGCATGTGAGTGCTCGTATGACTGTTTGTTTTATGCTGTGCCTATGCTCACCCCTCCTTCTTCCTCTTCCTGCCCTCCCTCCCTCTTGTTGTCTGCGCTATGCCCCCACCTCCAGGTGGAGGTGACGAGCACCCTCGGCTACCACTGTCAATCGCAGCTCGCGCAACTGAAGACAAAGGTTGGACCTAAGCATGCCATCACAAACATCACGCTGGCGCAGAGCCCAGGATTCCCCTGCTGGCAAGGAAACATCACCCTCACGCAAATCAAGGTGAATGTGTCTCGTGGGGTTGTGGCGGATTCAATTGTGCTTTTGTGGTCTTTGTTTCGTTTGTGTGCTGTGTGTGCTGTGTGTGCTGTGTGTGCTGTGTGTGCTGTGTGTGCTGTGTGTGCATTGTATGGTGTGCGCTGTTTGTTGCTGATTGGACTGTGTACATTTGCGCATGTCCGTTGGCTGCCTCCAAAACGGCTGGCTTTGGCGTCGTTTCTCTGGTCTTCGATGCCACACACACACACACACACACACACACACACACACACACACACACACACACAC
>NW_004754912.1:1156421-1167983 GCF_000188695.1 Salpingoeca rosetta | reverse complement strand
GGCATGACGTCCCTGGCAAGATCTCAATTTACTTGCTTTGAGCAACCAATGTTGAATCTCAGGCAAGAGCAGGGCTATGAATATAGAAATAAGTTTCTGACTAAATTAATTCAGTTCGGGCTTCGAGGTGGGGGAGATATGCCTCAAATATCCAGCCAATACACTAAAAAAATCCTCACGCTCCGGGACAGCACCAGGCGGCAGAGCAAGATGAGGAACGTAATAAAATTAGGAAATTAAATTTCGACACACACACACACACACACACACACACACACACACACACACACACACACACACACACACACACACACACACACACACACACACACACACACACACACACACACACACAGGCACCTACGAAACTGGGGGTTGGGGTTACGGTGACGCTGGCAGGGCTGGGGCAGTCGTTGCCAGACACATCGTGTAACACCACGGTGACGTACCGCAAGTGTGGCAACACGCAGGGTTCCAACTGGAAACTCCACCTCACCGCATCCCTCAACCAGCTGGACGTGGAACCATGCGAACCATCGTCGCCACTTCTGTTGTCGTGATGGATGGAAATCGCCATGCATTCATCATCACATTACATACATCATGCATCGTTAAGCCCTACTTTCTCGTTACACACGTCTCTCAGCATCACCTCCAAAGTTTGATTGGGTTGGTCACTTTCTCTTGCGGACTTCAGGTAGCACACATGCGCACAGACTCTCCTGCATTCTCCCCTCACAACAAACACACACACACACACACACACACACACACACACACACACACACACACACACACACGTGCACAACAAGAGTAAACGGGTCTACACAAAGGGGGGAATGGATGGATGAACGAGCAGCAGCGAAATGAAGCGAAAAAGCCACGGCGCTTGCCGAATCGCAACAGCCAACAGAAAAAAGAAAAGACTGCAGGGACAAGGTGCAGCAGCAAACGTGTACAGCAATGGAGAACAAGAGACGAAGAAGAAGAAGAGGCACATGCCGGCGTGGCAGAGGTGGTGGTGCGTGACGTTGTCATATTTGCGTGAATGGGTGTATGCGTGTGGACACAAAGGAAACAACGCAACGAAGGAGAAGGAGACAGAAAAGGTGAACAGAAGAACAAAGAAAGAACGAAGAAAGAAAAAAAAAAGTGCAAAAAGCAAGGTGGGCGAAAGAGAGGAACAGAAAAAGGGGAAGTGAGTCAAGGGGGGAGGGGAGCGGGCGGAATAACACGCGCGCACTCATCTGCCTTTTCATCACCTCATGGCGAGGGTGAGGAGAGGAACGAGAGACGAGAGGAAGAGGAGGGAAGGGAGGAGGGGAGGGCGAAAGGGGGGGGGGTGGGGGTGGTGGTGGTGGTGGTTTAAGCCTTGGGCTTCAGTCGCTTCTCAATGCCGGGAGACAGGGCCAGCTCTGCAAGAAACAACGAAAGCAGCGGCGGGCGTGGAAGGTCGTGAGCGCGTGGTGACGTTGTGCTTGAAGAACGCAATACGCGTGCAAAGGCGATTGACGAGGGTGCACGAGAGCAAAAGGGGAAGAAAGCAAGCACACACACACACACACACACACACACACACACACACACACACACACACACACACACACACGGCGATGGCACCTTCTGGGGTGAAGTCGAAGAGTTCTGGGAGCGGGTTGCCGTTTGGCAGGGACGTCTTGGGGTCGCGCAGCTCGTCAAAGAACGGGTGCGCGAGCACCTCAATCGACGTGGGCCGCTTCTTCGGCACATACGCAAACGTCCTGCAATAAGCGTGCACGCAGAAGACGATACCAGGTGGCGTGAGTGTGTTGGTGGAGGGGTGAGTCAATGAATGATACCAACAATGGCGAGCAAATGGATGAGGAGGACTCATGCGTGTGCGTGTGTATGTGCAGCTACGTGCGTGTGCATACGTACTTCTTGAGGAGGTCAATCTCGACGGCGCGCTCGGCGGAGGGGCGCACGCGCAGCAGCTGCAGAGGGATTGTTTTTTTGGGTTTTTCGGGCGGGGATGTGCAAGAGGGATGGTGAGGAGGTAGACAGACACAGGCATGCAATGGCAACAGGAAAAGAGGCACAGGGACACACAGACAGACACACAGACAGACACCGCCACGCAATACCACGCACGTCTTCAAGGGAGGTGGTGCGCGGGGAGGAGAGGGAGCCGCGGAACTCCGGGTTCATTGCGCGCAGCTCCGTGGACGAGGGCGCACCAAGCACCTGCAGCGCAGCAGACGACGATGACGACGATGAGGAGGAGGGTGAAGAGGAGGAGGAGGTGGTGGTGGCTAGCCGTGTGAGCACGGAGAACGCAGAAGCAAAGGAAGAAGACAGTGCAAGGGTGTTCAGGACACGTAAACCCCGCAAGCCAGAGACACAGGCAACAAGATTGATAGAGTTGCAACAAACGGCGCAGCACGGGATGACTCACCCTCATGATCTTCTCCATCTGATCTGAGCTCTTTGTTCCTCTGAAGATGGGTCTGTTCATCAGCAGCTCCGCCATCACGCATGCGCCACTCCACACATCTGTTCATACACACAAAAGCGAAAGATGGCAGAAGAGTGGTGAATAGGCGTAGAGACGTAAGCACGTACCCACATACACGAACATACACGAACACACACAAAAAAAGGGCGCTGAGGACGAAACGAAACAGACCGATGGCTGTGCTGTAGAAAGAGGCGCCAATGCAGAGCTCTGGTGCGCGGTAGTAGCGCGAGCAGATGTACGACACATTCGGCTGGTCAGAGTGCAGCTGCTTGGCACTGTTGGTGTGTGTCAATGTCATTGGAGAAGTAGGGGGGGGAGAGACGGCGTAAGTGAGGGAAAGGGGCGTGATGGCACGGCCGGCACAAGCTGACACACACGCGCGCACCCACACACACACAACTCACACACACACACAACTCACACACACGCGCGCGCGCACAACACAAGACAATTCTGACTGACCATCCAAAGTCGCAGAGCTTGAGGACGCCGGCGCTGACGTTGAGGAGGAGGTTTTGGGGCTTGATGTCGCGGTGACAGATGCCACGCCCGTGCAGGTACGCAAGTGCACGGAACATCTGGTACACAGACAGCTGTGCACAGCAACATGAAGCATGGCGAGGGAGGAAGGGAGGAGAAATGGTGCGGAGAGGTGAGTATGGAATGAAAGTATTGTTGGACGCACACATTGGTCACACAGCTTTGCCGACACATCCACCAAGCACACAACATGCAAGACAAGCCACATCCATGACAAGCGACGTGAAACGTGCACGTGTCTGTGCACGACAAGCATCATTGTCTCTGTTGTAACCTTGACGTAGAATGCGGGCATCTGCATCTTGCGCTTGCAGTACCCGTCCGAGAACTGGCCCAGGGACGTGGGCATAAACTCCATCACCAGGTTCAGATATGTGTCGTTCTGTTTGAATGCATGCATGCATGCACGGAGGTGGTGGTGGTGGGTAGGTGGGTGGTGGCAAAGTGGTGAGCAATGAGCAATAAGCGATTTGGTGGGGGGGGGGGATTGACACACACACACACACACAGAAGAGAGCAGCACAACAGCATCATGGCGTCCACGTGCACACATGCACACCCTTACAACACAGACACAAAGGCACGGTCGTGAAACAACTGGGAAGCGTGTGCACACCTTGGCACCCGGGGTGAAGAAGAACCACTTGAGCTCGACAATGTTGCGGTGGCCAACCTCCCGCATAATCTCAAGCTCGCGGTTCTGATCGCACAGAGATGCAGCAAGGCGTGGACACGGTGAGGGGTGGGTTGGAGGAGGACGTATGGCACGGACGGGCAAGGGACTCACACCCACAGACAGGAACACACACGCACACACACACACACACACACAGAAACAGACACATACATACATACATACATACACACACAGAACCAGAACCAGACACATACACATACATACATACGTACATACATACATACATACATACAGACACACGCCACGCACAAACCCAATTCGCACACCTTGTATCGGCGGTCTTGCAAGACCTTCTTGAGGGCGACGTTGTGTGTGCCTTTACTGTCGATCATCTTTGTCTTGAAGACGACGCCAAAGGAGCCGTTGCCGACAACAGAGAGGTCGCCGTATTGGATCTCCTCTTCAATTGCGCGGCGCGAAGGCCCGCGCATGGCACGCACCTTCGTCATCGTGCCTGCATGCACCAACCCCACCAGCGCCAACCAACACACATCATGTGTCAATGTGATGCGCACACGTCGAACGCCAGCGGCGACGCGGAAGTTCGAGAGACACAGACGCAGCACACAAACAACTGCAACAACAACAACAACAACAACAACAACAACAACAACAACAACAACAACAACAACATCAAACCACAGACAACACAGACATACACGCAATCATGCATGCAAGCACATAAACTAACAAACAAACACAAACGCACATTATCACACAACCAACCACAACACCGACACACACAGACACAAATAATCATGCACAGGAACAAACGCACCGTTGACGTTCATGCCGTCCATTGCGCCTGTGAGTGGGTCGTACTTGTCGTTGCCTTCCTGCATCTCAGCAGGGTCAACAAAGGATGTGGTGCGACGCCTGCTGTCGTCGTCCATGATGGTTCGAGTTGTGCCCTGAGGAAGGGGAAGGTCTGCGGCTGTGGATGTGGCGGCGGCGCGCTTCGAGGTGGATCGCTCGCGATACCTGTCGTGCAGAGACGCGGCCGTGTGTTTAATACGCACGCCGTGAGCAGGCAGCATCACGAAGTCAAAAGGGAAGGCCGAACGCGGGTCGGGTTGGTTGGTTCGTGTGTGTGCGTGGACGGTTGGCGGCGAGTTGGTATGCGCAGTTGTGGTTGAGGAGAGGGATGTACACCACAACGAAAGGGCAGTCCCGAAAACGATGGTGCGATGGATGGTGGATCACCAAGGGGTGGGGGTGGTGGTGGTGGTGGTGGAGAACAATGTGTGAGTAATCAATCAACCAACCAACCAATCAATCAACCAGCGTGTGGGTGATCAGTGATGGTGGTGCGTGATATGGGGGAGAGTGGTGGAGAGGAGGTGGCGAGGAGGTGGCGGAAAGAGAAGTCAAAGCGTTGACTGTGGTGCAAGAAATGAGTGTCGGCAGGAGAGGAGTGCAAACACATCAACACGGACGGGGGTGGTTGTTTGTGTTGGCTGCCAGTTTTTCCCCCCACCCGATTCGCCCTTGGCCCCCCAATCGATCGCACGCCCACCACCACACACCAACCGAAACCTATTGGAATGCAGTGCACGCACACAAACGAACAACCGTACCGCTGCTTTGCACAAAACAGGAAGGGACAGAAGAGAGAGAGTGTGTGTTTGTGTGTGTGCGTGTGTGCGTGTGTGTGTGTGTGATGTGCGTGCGGGTTTGAGTGTTTGTCCACGCCACGGAAGCTAATGGAACAAAGGCGTGCGCGTGTGGAAGAGAGGCCACAGACAGACAGACAGAGAGATGGACAAGCAAAGCAAGCAAGACAAGGTAGGCGACGACAACCACATCAAGAGGAGAGAGAGAGAAAAAAAAAAACTGACGAGCGAGCCAGACAAAAGGAATGCGGCTGGGTCAAGCAGAGTGGTTGATGGCGTTTTGTTCGCTCGAGAACATGCCATGTTTGGTGCGTCAAACCACCGAAACCAGACAAAGGCATTGAACAGCACCGTCGTCACCCCCTGCGCACTGCCATCGGCTGCCATACTGACAACCAACCAGCCGGCCAGCCAGCTGGGCATGGTGGAGGGAGGAGGTCTTACCTTGCTGTTGCCTTTGATGTTGCTTCTTTTGCGGTGTGTGTGTGCTGTTGTTTGTTGTTGTTGGGCGAGCGAGCGAGTTGAACACCAGAAGAGAGAGAGGAGAGAGAGAGGTGTGTGGAACAACAAAAAACAAACAGCGAAAAGAGAATAGTTGCCGGTATCTCCCAACAATAATCTACAACCGTCGCGGAGGCAGTGCTGGGAATTCGTTGCACTTTTAACAGTTGTTGCTGACTCGGCAAAATCTGGCAGGAGTTGGCGGAAGAGGAGAAGGAAGAACAACAACATCCAGCTCACAGCTGCAACAGAGACAAGACCACTCCTCCAGCTCGCTCCTTGTTCACCCTTCACCCTGCACACACACACACACGCACGCGCACGCACGACGATGGGCCAGAAGCAGGCGCGGCCAGGCGGGCCACCCATACCACCAGCCATCAATGGTGGTGGTGATGGGGAGAAGAAGAAGAAGAAGAAGCCAAGGTCCAGAGGCATGATGATGACAGAAAACAAACACTATGTGAGCAGCAGCAGCATCGATGAGAGCCTGTCGTCACCAGCGGCGTCGACACCGCCCCCACAGTCAACCTCCTCCTCTGCCTCCTCGCCCTCCGTTGAGCTGCCAGCGATGAACCGGAGCGACCTCACCGTCGTGCGCGAGGTTGGCCAGGGCACGTTTGGGCCCGTGCTGGAGGCGGAGATCACAGCGCCCCACAAGTACGGTGCACAGACGGCGCTGCTCGTCCTGCAGGAGCGGGAGGAGGACGCAGACGCGTTCCGCCAGCGCGTCGCTTGCGCAGCCAGCACAGCGCAGCCTGCGCTTGTTCGCGTCATCGGCTGTGCAGTGGCCGCGTCGCCGGGCTTTGCCGCCTTGGAAAATGTGTTCCGCGGCACCCTGCACCACTTCTTGCGCATCAGCCGCAGTGACCCAGATCACGAAGAACAGGCCAGCATCAGCGTCAACGAGCAGATCCAAATCTGCCTCGCCTGCTGCAAGGCCGTCGCATACCTCCACTCACAAGGGGTCACCGCTGACGGTACGCTCATGCGTGTTTGTGTGTTTGTTTGAATGTGCGTTTGTTTGTGAGAGAGTGAGTGTGTTTGCGTGTGTGTGCGTGTGTGTGATTTTGATTAAGTGCGCGCTTGTTTGTGAGAAGGTGATTGTTTGTGAGAGAGTGAGTGTGCGTGTGTGCGTGCGTGTGCGTGTGTGTGTGTGTGTGTGTGTGTGTGTGTGTGTGTGTGTGTGTGTGTGTGTGTGTGTGTGTGTGTGTGTGTGTGTGTGTGTGTGTGTGTGTGTGTGTGAAACCTTCCTTGAGCTTCCATCTTTGGTGCGCACTGAAGTGTTAAAGTTTGGTGCTTTATTTTGATTCACTTCCCTTGCCCCACGCCCTCCCTTGCCCTTTTTGCGTGCGCAAACCCATCACCAGATGTGAGTGCAGCTGCGTTCTTCATCACCAGCAAACTGCATGTGAAGCTGTGCAACCTGGGCACGGGGCCTGCCACGTGTCCACAGAACTACGCCGAGTTCAACGGCACGCAAGTGCCACTCCGCTGGCTGGTATGTACAGCACGTGCGCATTGTACAACGTGTGTGTGTGTGTGTGTGTGTGTGTGTGTGTGTGTGTGTGTGTGTGTGTGTGTGTGTGTGTGTGTGTGTGTGTGTGTGTGTGTGTGTGTGTGTGCTTTGTGAGACTTGTGTGGGTTGGACACGACTTCACACAGCACGCCACGTTCCTGGTTTTTCACCCATCCCCCCTCCCTTCGCATTCCATGCCATCCACTGCACCCGCCCACCGTCCCTTCATACCGTGCGCTGTTGCAGGCACCGGAAACACTGCAAACACACACACTCGAACCCGCATCAAACGTCTGGATGCTGGGCGTCACCATGTGGGGTGCGTATGTGTGCACGCTCTTATGTGGATGCGTTTTTCATGCACATGCTCACTCGCCTGTGTACCGTGCTTCCTTCTTCTTTCACTCACATGCAGAGCCACAAAACCTCTTACTTCTCACCTTCACCACCACTTCCACTACCACCGCCACCACTCGCTGCATGTGCAGAGGTGCTGTCGTTTGCGCGGGAGCCGTGGACGGGAACGACAGACGAGGAAGTTGTGGACCTTATTTCCAGTGGCAGCACACTCGAGCGTCCCGAAGCGTGTCCGGAGCAGGTCTTTGAGGTGCGACACTTGTGGAGGACAGAAAATGAGAAGGAGATGGAGGGTATTGGTTGGTTGGTTGGTTGGTTGGTTGGTTGGTTGGTTGGTTGGTTGGTTGGTTGGTTGGTTGGTTGGTTGGTTGGTTGGTTGGTTGGTTGGTTGGTTGGTTGTTGAAGAGTCGTTAACGCAGGGCCGGCTTGGTGCAGGAAGGCGTCAGTGCAGGAAGCAGGTGAAAAGGGGGGAGGGGGGAGGGGAGAGTGTGAGGCATAGACAGGCGCAGCTGCACCCGTGTCTGTCGTTGACGATGCGTCCCCCCCCCACATGGTTTTGATAGGTGATGACGTCATGCTGGGCGCCTGGCCCCGCCCACCGGCCTGCCGCAAAACACGTGGCCTCCATCCTCTCTGCCATCGACGCGCTCACATATGCACACACGTTCGCGTCGTTCTCGAACGGCGTCGTTGGCGCGCCAGACATCAAGATGCGCGCAAACGCAGCGTACAGCAGTGGTGTGGTTGCCCCTGGCGACGAGCACGTGAGCGCAATGACTACTTGCGACGGGGGTGGCGATACGGGCGAGGGAATGGCGGGACTGCAGGTCGGGGCATCTGGGTATGTGGATGATCCGTCCTTGTGCGAGGATGATGGCGATGGAGAGGTGAACAAGGAAGGCCTGACGTCTGGGTACGTGGATGATCCAGCACTGCACGCGGAGACGAAGAAGAAGGAAGAGCTGACGTCTGGGTATGTGGATGATCCAGCACTGCACGCGGAGACGAAGAAGAAGAAGGGAGGGCTGACGTCTGGGTATGTGGATGATCCAGCACTGCACGCGGAGACGAAGAAGAAGAAGGGAGGGCTGACGTCTGGGTATGTGGATGATCCAGCACTGCATGCGGAGACGAAGGAGAAGGAAGGGCTGACGTCTGGGTACGTGGATGATCCAGCACTGCATGCGGAGACGAAGGAGAAGGGAGGGCTGACGTCTGGGTATGTGGATGATCCAGCACTGCACGCGGAGACGAAGAAGAAGGAAGGGCTGACGTCTGGGTATGTGGATGATCCAGCACTGCACGCGGAGACGAAGAAGAAGGAAGGGCTGACGTCTGGGTATGTGGATGATCCAGCACTGCACGCGGAGACGAAGAAGAAGGAAGGGCTGACGTCTGGGTATGTGGATGATCCAGCACTTCAGCCACCTGCTACGCACCACCCACAACAACAACAACAACAACAACAACAACAACAACAACAACAACAACAACAACAACAACAACAACAACAACAACAACAACAACAACAACAACAACAACAACAACAACAACAACAGCAGCAGCAGCAGCAGCAGCAGCAGCAGCAGCAGCAGCAGTTTGTTGCTTCGGCAGTGCAATCTCCACCAGCGAAGGCAGGAACACTCAGGGCGCGCGCAAATCCTCTTCACCAGCCCCACTACCAGCAGCAGGAACGACAACAACGTTCAGTGCGTCAGCCACAGCTGCTGCGGCAGCAGGCAAGACCAGCAGCACCCACCTACCCCAACATGAGGCCACCACGGCCACACCTGCGGTCCCAGCATCACCAGCGCTTGCAGCAGCACACTCGACCGCCGCCCCCAGCACAGGGGCGGGGTCGTGACGGACCAACAGTGGCGATGCGAGGGATGCCGCCAAACACACACGTGCGCGCTCGAGGGCCCGCCAATGCACAGCACATGCGGCAGCAGCGACAGCCATCGCCACACATGGCGCAGCATCAGCAGCAGCCGTCGTTCAACCCGCACAACGCCGTACCCGCCTCTGCAACGCGACGTCGACAACAACAACAACAACAACAACAACAACAACAACAACAACAACAACAACAACAACAACAACAACAACAACAGCAGCAGCAGCAGCAGCAGCAGCAGCAGCAGCAATATGAAGGAGATCCACGAAACATGGCAGAGCCACGCACAGTGAGGTTGCGAAGTGTTTGGCTGAATGATGACGACGATGACGAAGGTGGTGGTGACCATGGGCGTGATGGTGCCATGGGTGCAGAGAGCAGCACAGACCCGCAGCCAACAGCACAAGGGTGCGATGGTGATGGAGGTGATGGTGGCGATGATGACAACACGCTGCAAAAGAAGCAGAAGATTAAGAAGCCGTTCTCGCTTGCGGCAAGCGCAATACGCAAGCGCTTTGCTCGCACCAGCAAACAGCAGCAGGCCAGTGGCGAGCGGGGCGAAGACGAGGAAGTTCGCGTGGGCACCAAGCCCAGTACACCCGAGCAACAACACCAACAACACTCACAAGGCGAACACGGCGATGGTTACGTGGACGGCGTGATTGCACCACCAGCGTCCACACAGACCGCATCAACAACAGCAGCAACAGCAACAGCAACAGCAACAACATCTGTGCAAGACCATCCTGCCCAAACGTCACCAGTGCCACCACTGCAGGCATCTGATGACGCTTCACCCTCAAGCGACGGCGATGGCACGGTAATGTAACACGCCAGCGAGAGAAGACATGCATGGTTCTTGCGTATGTGCGCGTGTGTGCGCATGCACACTTCTGGTGGTCTTGTTGTGAGGGCTGCATTGTATTGGATCATTGACAACGTGTCGCTAACATGAGCCACTGCTGCCCGCTCTCCTGCGTGTGAACCCTCCTCCTCTCACTTTGCTCCATCATACCGCATGGCCTGCTGCGCTCTCCTCGCATCAGGTCGAGTTCACCACGAACGTGCGCTGCGTTTCCCTCCAGCGCGGGCCAGATGGCTTTGGCTTCGTGATCAAAGGTGCGGCCATGTTGTGTCATCGAGGCGGTGCCACCTGCACATGCACGCGCATATGAAAATGCAAGCAAGCGTGGGCGCATGCACACACACACGCATGTACACACGTGCATACATGCAAGCTCGCACATATGTACGCATGCGTGTGCGCCCGTTGCTCACATGTGATTTGCTTCTTTTCTTTCATTTTGTGTCTGTGTATCTGTGTGTGTGACCATTGTTGTGTGACGCAGGCAATGCGCCAGTGACGGTGACGGCGCTCGATGAAGGGAGTGCGGCGGAGGTTGCGGGCCTGCACGTGGGCGATGTGTTTATTGCGCTCAACGGCGAGCTTGTGTACTTCCTCTCCCAGAAGGAGGTGGTTGCTCGCATCAAGGCTACAGGCGCAGGCGCCATCCAGCTCCTCGTCAAGACGGTGTGTGTGTGTGTGTGTGTGTGTGTGTGTGTGTGTGTGTGTGTGTGTGTGTGTGTGTGTGTGTGTGTGTGTGTGTGTGTGTGTGCGTGTGTATGTGTGTGTGCATCCTGGTACTTCGGTCCACTCATGTCCCCTCCTCCCTCTTCCCCCCTCCTCCCCCCCCCGCCCTCTTCATCTTGCATCTTGTTCGTTGCAGCTGACGCCGGAGCAGCTGACGCAGGTACGCGCACGTGTGCGTACAGGCACCCTCTTTGACGTCTCAGTTCCATCAGAAGCGTCGTGACAACGTGTAACATAAGGAGAGGTGTGGCGGAGAACAGGAACACATCGCCACTTCACTCGATGTTGAATACGACACCATAAAAGATTGAACGTTATCGAGCCAACGCAAACATGTCGCACCACCACCA
>NW_004754912.1:1148921-1153921 GCF_000188695.1 Salpingoeca rosetta | reverse complement strand
CTACAACTTCCCACTCACCCATTCACTCACGCACACAGATGCACACGTTCACTGACGTTTGTTCAGCCACACACACACACACACACACACACACACACACACACACACACACGCACACACACACACACACACACTGACGTCCATTCAACCACGAACTCACATTCACTCACACTCACGCTCACACATACAACTGCGCCCAATGCCCACGTTTTGCTCTTGCTTGCTGAGCAGAAGTTGTTTCGTCGCCGCAGACCTCCACAAGCGTACCAGCAGCAGCAAGCACAGCAGGCACGCACAGATGAACGCATGCTTCCCAATGACACGGACGTGGCAGCCATCTACGCCATCCGGCATGCGCAGCGGGACGATGACGACGAGACCAGCGTACGCGCACTGCAGTGCTCTTTTTCATTGTGGTCTGGATGGTGCCCTGGTTTAGAATGTGATCTTTGGTTTCCCAACCCCTTGCTTCTTATGTGCACCGCCACTGCTCGTTGAGCTGCCAATTCACTTGCTGCCTCGCATTGGACTGCCAATTGGCCCCCTTGCTGGTTTCTGCATGTGCGATGTGTCGCATTATCGCTGTCAGATGCATTCCTTTGGACCGGAGGAGAGCATGATGGCGTCCTCTCCAACACCGGGTCGTAACCCATCAACATCAACGCGCCGCTCATCCCGCGGGAACGCCCACTTGTCTGCATCTGTGCCGGCTGCCATGCCACGCACATCCCCAGGTGGTGCACGTGCGGAGGAGGAGGACGAGTTGTGCAGACACAACTACCAGCACGAGCAGCCATATGGAACCTCAACCCGGCGCAAGGTGAGGCTGAGCCTATGGGCGCGTGCGTCCGTGTGCGTCTGTGTGTGTGTGTGTGTGCGCGCGTGTGTGCGTGTTTGTGTGTGTGTGTGCACATGTGTGTGTGTGCATGTGTGTGCGTGTGTGTGTGTATCGCGCTTCTTGTCGGTGTTTCTGGTGATACGATGCACCGTGACGACAGCGTAGTATTTCAGACTGACGCGCAACTATTGTGCACATGTGTGGCGATGATGCGTGGCAGCTGCCAACGCCTGCAGCGAAATTCCGCTCCAAATCGGACTCCGCCACCACGTCTGCCTCCACGGAAGGTGTGTGAGTTGGTCGAGCATGAGGGTGTGACCGGGTATGGGACGGTGTGTGCATGGACGCGTGAGCGAGCCAGTGAGAGTGTGTAAGTATGTGTGTAAGCGTGTGTGTGTGTGTGTGTGTGTACAATCGTGTGCCGTAGCTTGCAACAGCCATGCCACAACACCCAAACTCACGTACATTCCCTTGATCGTGTGTTCTGCGTGGCCTCAGGTCTGCACGTGCTGCTGCAGAGCGCATCCGGCATCATGGCCGCAGACAGAGGAGGTGAGAACACAAATGGTGATGATGATGATGATGATGATGATGATGATGATGATGATGATGATGATGCTTATACTTTGTGTCTTCTGCGCAGACGGTGGAACAATTACTACAAACCACGAGTCGTTCTCATCCATTGCCCCTCGCCAATTGTTTGCCTGCAGGCACGAGCGATCCATTTGTGACGCTGCGGCTTGGCAAGCAGAAACACACCTCACGCACCATCAGCAAGACGCTCGAGCCCAAATGGGACGATGAATTCTTCTTCAAGTGCGAACGAGGTAATCCTTGATGGC
Source organism: Salpingoeca rosetta (assembly GCF_000188695.1). NCBI lineage: Eukaryota > Choanoflagellata > Craspedida > Salpingoecidae > Salpingoeca > Salpingoeca rosetta. The sequence goes on along the minus strand of NW_004754912.1, from coordinate 1,152,238 downwards.
TGCTCACTCGCGCGTGCGTGTGTTTGTTTGTACTTGGTGTGTGTGTGCATGTGGAAGCTGCGATGTTTTTAATGCGCGAATGCAGCCTTGCGCCCACAACACAACACGCATAAGTTCTCAAGTCAGCAACGGAAACGTCTTGTGCTTGCCTGCAGGCAACGGGCAGGACGTGCTGCGGGTGGACCTGTATGACCGTGACCGGTTTGGCACCGACTATCTTGGCAGCGTCACCATTCCGCTCACAGATGTCCCGCTTGAAACCCCAACACCGCTCTCGTACGGGTGCATGCGCGCGCGTGTGTGAATATGTACATGCGCGCGTGTGTGTGTGTGTGTGCGCGCGCGTGTGCGTGTGTGTGCACGTGCGTGTGTGAATATGTACGTGTGTGAATATGTACGTGTGTGTGTGTGTGTGTGCTCTCAGTACTGAGCTCGGGAGACGCATTGATTTAACATACCTCTTGCCCCCGCCCCGCACACACACACCCCACACACCCCACCACCATCACCACCATTATCGCCATCAGGGTGCGGCTGCAGGACGACGGGCGGCGCCTCTCGCGTCGGCTGCCAAGTGATCTCGGTGTCCTCAACGTCACTCTCACGCGCACATTCGACCAGGTCCGCAGGGGGAGTATATCTCACACGGTGATGGTGGTGGTGGTGGTGGTGGTGGTGGGGGTGAAGGGGAAGGGGTTGAGCATGTTGTGTCTTGTCGTGCTGCCATTTTGAGGCGGTGGTGGTGGTGTGGTTTGTGCGTCTTCTCTCTCGACCTCACTGCATTGTTTCTCGCCCGTGTTTGCAGTCGGCCAAGCAGAAAGTGCGCGATGCTGCCAACGTCAAAGAAGGTGCCATGACCGCAAAGCATTGGTCTGCTCATACACCCTTGCCCCCCCCCCCTTGCCTGTGTGTGTGTGTGTGTGTGTGTGTGTGTGTGTGTGTGTGTGTGTGTGTGTGTGTGTGTGTGTGTGTGTGCGTGTGTGTGTGTGTGTCTCCCCCGTCCACATCTTGTTCAGCCCGCATCACCACTTCGTGTTCACCCCCCATTCATGCTCTTCATCATCAGGCGTGAACGTGCTGCTGCGCGGCGGCCGGGACCTTATGGTTGCTGATCGCGGAGGTGAGGCTTTGTGCTTTGTTCTATGTTTGCTTACTTGCTTGTATGCATGCTTGTACGATTATAAGGGCGCATTCATCCACACACACACACACACAATCACATAAACTGCTCACATGGTTTGCGTGTTGCTTGCAGGCACGAGTGATCCCTTTGCGATTGTTCGACTGGGGCGACACAAGCACACGTCCAGGACGCAGCAGAAAACGATCAACCCCGACTGGAACGAAGAATTCTTCCTTCAATTCGACAACGGTGCGTGTGTGCGCCTGTTCATTGGTGTTCATTGGTGTTCATGTGTGTGTGTGTGTGTGTGTGTCTCAACCCTACTGGAGCATCCTTCCTCTCCCTACTCACCCTAGCCCACCACCACCTCTATCATCACCACCACCACCTCTATCATCAGGCCCGCAGCACGACTCGCTGGTGGTTGACGTGTTTGACCGAGACCGGTTTGGGACGGACTACATGGGCACGGCCACGCTCGACCTCAAGGACTTTGATCTCGACAAACCGCGCGACGTGGAGTACGTTGATGATGGGTTGAGGCGATTGGGGGTTTGAGGGGATGATGGGGACGTGATGATTGGTGCTGTGGCGTGACGTTGTGTCGCTCTGGTGGATGTGACACGCTGCAGGCACGGAAGAAACGACCAACACCCCTCACATGACCACCACGACCACCACGACCGTCATCACCACAACCACCACGACAGGGTTGAGCTGGCTGATGACGGGCGCAAGACGAGCAAGCCGCTGCCATCAGCACTTGGACGCCTCCTCCTCACCGTAACCCGCGTACAGACGCGCGCACAGGTGCCGCTTCTTGATTTGATCTGTTCGGGTGGCGTGGGATGTGTTGTGAATGCGTTGTGCTGTGCTGTCTTTGTCTCGTGTTGTCTCGTGTTGTGCTGTGTTGTCTTTTTTGTCTCGTCTTGTCATGTGTTGTGTTTGTCTCGTCTTGTCATGTGTTGTATTGTCTCGTGTTGTCATGTGCTGTAGTTGTGTCGTGGTGCATTCTGCTCCAAGGGTGCACAACAGCGTTCTCGCATGTGTATGCTCACCTGTGCACATCACTGATATTCACTACTGTGGGTGCCATGGCGTGCCAGGGCAAGAAGCTTCGTCGCACAAAGACCACGGACATGGGACTCAGCGACACGCGTGTTGTCGATGTGAAGCTCTTGCAGGGCAAGAACCTCCTGCAAATGGACGCAAACGGTGCGACCATGTGGTGATGCGACGTGACGTGATGATGATGATGATGATGGTGATGATGATGATGATGATGATGATGATGATGATGATGATGATGATGATGATGATGATATTTGGTGTTATGTGGTGATGACTGATGTGTGCATACTTTGCATAATTCACCCTCAGTGGCCCACACGTGTTTTCGTGCGTACATGTGTTTTCGTGCTTGTGTTGGTGTTCTTTCAGGCGAGGCTGATCCATACGTAAAGGTCACGATTGGGCAGCAAACGAAAAAGTCAAAGGTGCGTGCACGCGCATGTACAAATGTCAACGCACAAATTGCTTGCCCTCTATCACACACACACGCGCACGCGCACACGCACACGTTCACGCATACGCACACACGCACACGCACACGCACACGAGCACAACCTCTTGCCTGCAATTGATGCCGTCCACCCCCTCCTCGCCCATCACCACGCCGCTGTCAGGTTGTGTACAAGAACCGCATCAGCCCCACGTGGAACCAGGCGTTTCGCTTTGAGGTGCACGACAAAGCAACCATTGTCAAGTTTGAGGTCTACGATAAGGATCTGCGCAAGGACGAATTCATGGGAGTGTAAGTCAGCCGTTGTGTGTGCGTGTGTGTGTGTGTGCGTGTGTGTGTGTGTGCGTGTGTGCGTGTGTGCGTGTGTGTGTGTGTGCGTGTGTGTGTGTGCGTGTGTGTGTGTGTGCACGTGTGTGTGCACGTGTGCGTTTTCCCTGTGTGATCCCCAAAACACCGTGCCCATGATCTTGTCCCCGTCCCGGCACATTCAACCCCCTCAACCATTCGCACACTCCCTCAACAACCCCTCCCCCGTTCCATGTGCACAGCGCCACGCTGTCGCTGGCTGATCTCCCGCGCGACGAGGCGCACCGCCGCTGGCTCGAACTCAAGGTCAGATCGCTTCCATGCTTCGTGCGAGTGCAGTCTGAGAGTGCAGTCTGTGGTGTATGT
>NW_004754912.1:1136421-1138921 GCF_000188695.1 Salpingoeca rosetta | reverse complement strand
ACACCACAAGCAACAACGACGATGACGCCACCACTGCCACAAACAACGCTGCCATGAGAAGTGGGGATGACGAGAGCCATCAAGGCGATGGATCCACCACCGCGGGTTCGCTGCCGTCCGTGGCAGAGCGAGGCGTCTCGCTGGAATATCTGTTCCAGTGGTGGAAGGAGCACAAGGACAAGCTGCCAGAGGACATCACAACGCGGGAGGTCGTGGACAAGGTGATTCGCCCCGCAACGGAAGACGCGAAGCAGTGCCTGTGGACGCAGGTGCCAGAAGACCACCGCAGCGTCCCCACGGCGGCCGTGTCACACACGTGGAACTACACCATGGCGTTTCTGATGGACATGCTTCACGCGAGCAAGCACACCGGCCACGCGCCGCTGAGCGGGCACACGTACGTCTGGCTCGACATCTTCGCGCTGGTGCAGCACGCGGACGGCACGAGCGTCCAGCGCGAGGAGATTTCTCAGCTGGGCGCCGTCTTTGGCGAGAAGGTGCGCACTGTTATCCAGGTGCTACCGCCATCCAGGGGCATCATGATGCGCAACTTTGGGCTGCGCCAGCGCAAGCGGGCGGGCGACCTCGGCGCATTTGACCGCGCGTGGTGCATCTTCGAGCTTGCGCGGGCGGTGGCCAGTGGGGCCACGTACCACGTGGCGTGCCCGGACAGCAACACAGACTACCAGACGCCGTTCAACTTTGCTGGCGCGTGGCAGCCGTATGCGTCCGACGCGCTGTACCAGAGTGACAAGGAGAACATCGACAGCCTGGTGCTGGAGGCGTTTGGCACGTGGAACACGCTCAAGGCCGTGGTGGTGATGGTGATGTTGAAAGCAAACAACGTGGGTCCCATCTTCAGGTGGGACGCAAACGTGCCCACCATGTATGCCAAGTGGGAGGATGCCTTTCTCGGGTCTGAGGAGACATCGTGGTCTCGCTTTATCCAAATCTACAGAACATTCTACCACGACGAGCTCCCCCGCGCAAGCTGAAGTGTGTTGGTGTATGTGTGTGTGTGTGTGTGTGTGTGTGTGTGTGTGTGTGTGTGTGTGTGTGTGTGTGTGTGTGGGTGACTGTAGCTTTCTCTCTCCCACACACACACACACACTCTCTCTCTCTCTCTCACACACACACACTCTCTCTCTCACTCACTCACACACACGCACACACACACACACTCACACTCACTCACACACACACACACACACACACACGTGCACACACACTCTGTGTGTGTGTGTGTCTCTCTCTCTCTCTGTGCACTCTGTTTGTTTGTTGTTTGTGTCTCAAGCAAAGCAAGCTTGTCACCCCCTCCCCCTTGTTGACGTTTCGTTCTTCCTTTTCCTTTGTGTTCGGTGATGGTGCAACCAGTGTGCACATGTGCTCTGCATGCACGGAGTCTTGTGTGTCTGTGCTTTTGTGTTGGGGGACCAAGAGCCAGCCGCTTCCTCTCATCTCTTCCCCCGTCCCTTCTTTCCGCATCGAATCAAACTGCAAAATAAACGCAACAATTATTTTCCTCCCTCTCCACAAATCCAAACAATCCCCTCCCTTGTTTCTCCCACGCCTTGTCCCCCACACACAAGCACAAGCACAACACAACAAGCACGCACAAGCACACAAGCGCCCCACAACAACACAGCAGAACCAAACAGAGCATACCAGAGCACAGTAGACCTTTGCTGGCTTGGCGTGGAGTGCAAGGGCCTTCCTTCCCTTCCCTTCCTCCACCTCCTCGCTTCGCTTGTTCGCTTGGTTGCTTTTGCTTGTTGTGTTCGTTTACTTTGCTTTGCGCGTGCTGCTTTGCGTGTTTGTGTGCGTTTGTTGTTTGTGTGCGTTTGTGTGCTGTTGCTTGCAGCGGCAAACCGGTGGGTGCCTTCGCGCTCGCAAGCAAGCAGGGTCCTTGCGTTTGACAACGCTCGGCGACACCGGTGCTTCCTTGCTTCCCCCTTTTCTTTTGCCCATCAACGAACACCAGCACCAACACCAACATCGACACAACACAACCTGGAGCCATGCGCACGCAACGACCCCAACATCAATCACGGCGACGGACACTGCTCGTGTCGACTGTGCTGTGCATCTGCACGCACGCATTGTTGGCGCACGCCTGGTCTCCATGCGACGTTCGTGTTCTGGAGCAGAGCAACCCTTACCTCAGGACCGTCGTGGAGGATGGTGTAGAATGCACGCGGAGGCGGGTGTGGCTCTCCATCTTTGACGCCGTCGGCGACACCAACGCGTACGTCATTGTGACAAACGTGCTTTCAGTTGTGCGCTTGTGCTGTCTGTGTGCGTGTCTGTATATGTGCGTGTGTGTATTTTTATGTGTGCGTGTATGTGTGTGTGTACCTCAGTACGGAAATGAACCCTCCCTACCCCTCTCCTTGCCATGATTCTACTCGTGGTGTATGCCTCACTTGCACACAACGGCCCGCCCATTCCTTCAGGCATTGCGCACTTGGCAAGCTCGGCCAGATGATGACATCCGTTCTGG
>NW_004754912.1:1133746-1136321 GCF_000188695.1 Salpingoeca rosetta | reverse complement strand
GTGTGTGTGTGTGTGTGTGTGTGTGTGTGTGTGTGTGGTTGTCTTTCATTGTGTGCAGACCTGCCGTCCGCTTGGCCCCCTCTCCCCTCTGCAACCACACTCACAAACACCTTTTTGTACATCCCCACTGGTGTGTGCACACGTTTGATTGTGTATGGCAGGTGCGAGTATGTCCACGAAGGTCTTGTCTTGGATGCCTGCGTCACGCAAGCAAGGAACAAGGAGCCATGTAAGCCCCACACCATGAACACGCACATCGCACACTCTCCTATACACGTGTGTGTGTGTGTGTGTGTGGTGTGTGTGAGTTGTGGTGTGTGTGAGTGAGTGCCTCTCTCTCTCTCTCTTTCTCTTTGTCTGTGTATGTTTGTGTGTCTATCCCTCTGTGGTTTTGTGTTTCCGTTGCCGCTCATTCACACAACCCGCCCCTCGCACTCCACTGCCACCACCTCATCACATCCTCCCTTCGACATGTGTCATCTTCTCCCCATCCCTTCCTCCTCCTCCTCCCCACCCCCACTTGCACATCTGCAGCCCGCACGTTCTCTGTTGCGTTCACGAGTGCGCGTGAGACGGGCACCTGTGTTGGGCCCTATGTCACCAACGGCCAAGACGGAACTACCCTCACCGCAATCGAGGTGTGTATGGTGTGTATGGTGTGTATGGTGTGTGCGTGTGTGTGTGTGTGTGTGTGCGTGCGTGTGTGTGTGCGTGTATCGTTGGTTTGTTCCGCTGATCACGCCAACCCCTACTCTATGCCCCCCTCCCGCCCCTTCATCGCCACCACTCACCCTTCACCAACCACACGTCACAACAGGCCGTTCAGTTCCCAATGCCCGGCTGCAAAGGCGCCAACTGCACGGAAGTGGCGCTTGTGTTTGGCTTCAGCTTTGGCTCAACCGACAAGCAGTGTCACCACAGCAGCCTCTTTGGCATCTACAACTTCACCTACGCGCTGGCCACGAGCAACAACGACACGTTCACCATGACGTGGTGCAACGGCACAGAGTGCCAGGGCCCCGACGAGTGTGCCACCCTCTTCACAGAGCTTCCCCTGAATGAATGCCGGGACAATTCGTGGGGCAGCATGATGGGCCATGTGGAGTTGGTGGAGACACAGAGCCTCATCACATGCAGCTCCTCCCACCCACTCGTCCCAACAGCTACCCTCATTGGTCAGCACCGTGGTTCTCCCTGTGTGTGTGTGTGTGTGTGTGTGTGTGTGTGTGTGTGTGTGTGTGTGTGTGTGTGTGTGTGTGCGTGTGTATGTGTGCGTGTGCGTCTATTTGTGTCTGTGTGAGTCTCTCTCGCTCACTCATTTTGTCTCTCTGTTTGTCTGACCATCATCTGTGTTTATTCGTGCACCCTACCCCTTCCCCAACACTAATTGATGAGCCGTGCCCTTTATCTTACCAATGCTCTCTTGTGCGTGTGTGCAGGTGTGTTTGTTGGGCTGTGCGCGGCGATTGTGGTGCTCGTGCTTGGCATCTGGCAGTACCGCAACTTGAAGCGCAGACGCGGGTACATGATGGTGCAATGAGTGATGATGATGATGATGATGATGATGATGATGATGATGATGATGATGGTGATGATGGTGAATGGCGGTGGTGGTGGGATTTTGTGCGTCGCAGCAGTGGTGGTGATGATGGAGGGAATGAAGTGCGTGGAGGTGTTCTCGTGTCTGTTTCTTTTCCTGTCGATCATCCTGTTGGGGTTTAGACTGTTTTTTTCCTTGCTTGCTTGCTTGCTTGCTGTGTTTAATTGATTCATGCGCAGAGAGAGAGAGAGAGACTTTGTTTGAATGGCCCTTGTCTCCGCTTGCTTGCTCATCCATTGTGTGTGCGTTCTTGTGTCTCTGTGTGGTACCTTGTGCCTTGTTTGTGTGCAATATCCCCCCTTTGATTCCATAATTTGTCCGAGTTTCACTTGCTGTGCTCTCCCCCCTCCCAACTTTGTTTGAAGCGAATACGAACAACAGCACCGTGCACAGCTGGAGCAAGGTCGTTTATTGTAGTCAATTCATCAATCCACGAAACAACATCTGCTGTGTCAACAACACATGTCACCACGGGCAAACCAAATGATATGAAGTTGTAACAACAGAACGCCTAACACTGTCGTATGATACACCCCCAACACCAAGTGTCATCAGCCACATGTACGGCAGCACACATCACCGCCACTTTCAAAACGGCTTTTTCTTCGCCTTCTTTGGGCGGTTGGCGGGTGCTGCTGTTGGCAATCGACGAATGGCAGAGACGCCACCGACACTCACAGCACGCGACAACGACGATGATGACGACGAAGATAGAGATGATGTTGTACCAGTACTCGCTTTACCGCCTGCCCGACTGCCTGTTGCTGCTGTTGCTGCTGGTGTCGATTTCGTCTTTGTCTTTGTCGACGACCGTCTCAACCGCCTCAGGCCCGTTCCCTTTGACGAGGAGGAGGAGGAGGAGGAGGAGGAGGAGGAGGATGATGAAGACTTCTGGTTCGTTCGATCCTTGAAGTGCGTGCTCCGCTGTGCGCGCGTGCGTGCGTGTGTGTGTGTGTGTGTGTGTGTGTGTGTGTG
>NW_004754912.1:1125466-1133646 GCF_000188695.1 Salpingoeca rosetta | reverse complement strand
AGGAGAGAATATGATGAAGTCTTTCTGGTTCTTTTGATTCCTTCGATCCCTGAAGGTGCGTCATACGCTGTCTGCTCTTGCAGGGTGTGAGTGTGTGTTCGGGGGGGTGGTTGTGTGTGTTATGTGTGTGTGTGTGTGTGTGTGCGTGTGTGTGTGTGTGTTAGTGTGTGTGTGTGTGTGTTAGTGTGTGTTAGTGTGTGTGTGTGTGTGTGTGTGTGTGTGTGTGTGTGTGTAAGACAGAGAGAGACAGAGAATGCGTGTATGTGAAAGATGTGGCACCGGCCCTGTACCACAAGCAAAACAGCGTCAACAAAACCCAACATCAGCCCTGACTACTGCCATCACCACATCGGCGTCCTTCATCATCGCTCTCCACAGACGTGACTCACCCCTGCGTCCTTGCCGGTCGACTGCCACGCCTGCGCATGCTCCAGCACCGTGTCCACAAACCGGCGCCCATACGCCTTCAACTTGGCATCTGTCACACCCTGGATCGTGGAGATGATGGTGGTGGTGGTGATGATGGTGAAGGTGTGCATGACGAAGAGGAAGGCAAAGAAGTCCGCTTCATGGACGGCGACGGAGTGGTGCAAGTACGCACACATGCTAACAAACAAACAAACACACACACAAACACACACAACACACACAACACACACACACAACACACACACACAACACACACACACAACACACACACAACACACACACACACACACACACACACACACACACACACGTGGCAGCACATCACCACCACCACCACCACCGCCACCGCCTGCTCCCCCAATCTCAAACACTGGTCTGACCTCGCATTCGCCGAAGGCCGTGAGCGAGAGCGGGCGTTCCTCTGCCATCTTCATAATCTGCAAATCGGTGAAGATGGTCTTGACGCTGCAGTGCTGCTCTGCCGCAATTGTCTTCCGCAGCGTAATCAGCGCCTCCTTGAGCTTCTCCGTGATGCGCTCGCTCTCCGATGTGACGCCGTCTGCATCGCCCGCGTTGGTGTCGTTGTTGTCGCGCCGCTTCTTGCCAGCCATCGACAGCTTGACGGACATGCGGCCCGACAACAGGTCATACGCGCGGCGGCCAGGCGTCACGTACGACACGATTGCCCCGTGCGGTGTCACCTGGTGGCTCTCTTGCAACACGTTGTCCATCACAAGCTTGCGCGCTGCAAATGGTGTGTGTGTGTGTGTGTGTGTGTGTGTGTGTGTGTGTGTGAGTTTGGTTCAACAACAGAAGAGCTTTGAGAAGGTACACAGAAGAGCTTTGAGAAGGTACACAGAAGAGCTTTAAGAAGGTACAAGCGTGCGCAGATAACACACACACACAGCACCACCACCAGCAGCAGCACCACCACCACGCACCAAGCCGTTCTGCGTCATGTTTGGCGAACTTGGAGCCGGACGCAAACTGGGCGACGCTGTCGTAGCCCGAACGATGCACACGGGCGGTGTTGGCGCCGCGGAACACATCCACAACCATGATCAGCGTCACGTTGTCCCGGGCAAGCTCCTGTCGTGTGGTGTAAGGCGAGGGAAGGCGGTGGGAGCAGGCGGTGAATTGAAAGGGGCATCCACACACCCAAGATACATACACACACACATACACACCACACACGCCACACACACGCCACACACACACACATATACACATACACACGCCACACCACACACGCACACACATACACACCACACACGCCACATACACACATTCACACATACACACACAACAGTCCATGGTCACCTTGGCAATGCTGGTGAGGTTGAGAGCGGCGTCGGTGACATCTCTCTGTTCAAACACACGACGACTCTTGCACACGTCACAGTTGTTCCTGCAGTCGCGCTTGTCAAAGTCCTCGCCAAAGTACGCCAGCTGCTGCACTCGTCGACAGTCCTGGAAGTTCTCGCAGTATTGCACCACCTGGTTCAGGTTTGATCTGGTTGTGGGTGAAGTGGAGGTGGTGGTGGGAGATGAAGGTCAGCGGTGGAGTGCGGTGGTGGTGGTGGTGATGGTAATGATGATGATGATGATGATGATGATGATGATGATGATGATGATGATGATGATGATGATGATGATGATGATGATGATGATGATGATGATGATGAGACGAGGGTTTGCGAGGATAACCCGGCAAGGAACATTGTGAAGGCACAAACACACACACACACGCACACACGCACACACACACACACACATGTAAACACACGCACAAGCACACCTGTGCTGCTCCTTCTGCTCGTAGGATCCCTCGCCAATGTCAATCAGGCGCATGTGCTTGGCCTTATCGCCGTAGTTGTAGTACAGCACGCACACCGCCGGCTTCCCGTCACGCCCGGCGCGACCTGCCTCCTGGTAGTACCCTTCCATCGACTTTGGCAGCGAGAAGTGGAACACAAACCTGCCACGATGCAGACGGGTGTGTGTGTGTGTGTGTGTGTGTGTGTGTGTGTGTGTGTGTGTGTGTGTGTGTGTGTGTGTGTGTGTGTGTGTGTGTGTGTGTGTGTGTGTGTGTGTGTGTGTGTGTGTGTGTGTGCGTTCGTTCAGTACCGGGCGATGTTTGTGTCCCATGACTTGGCCAACGTCCCTCTCCTTCACACCACACCACACCACACCACACCACACCACACCACACCACACCACGTCGCATCGTCGTCTCACCGAACGTCGGGCTTGTCGATGCCCATGCCAAAGGCGATGGTGGCGCACATGATGTTCACCTTCCCGCTCTGCCACTGGTCCTGTCGGTGCACAGCCCGTGGTGCAATCCCAGTGAGATGAGGTGCAGGATGTAGGCATGCCAAGGAGAAAGGGGAGTCGGAAAGCCAGCAAGGAAGCGAAACAAGGAAGCGAAACAAGGAAGGAAGCGACAACGTGTTCCACCTCCACCACAACCATCATTGAAGAGCTGAGCGCGCGCGCGCGTGTGGGTTGTGTGTGTGTGTGTGTGTGTGTTGTGTGTGCGTGTGTGTGTGTGTGTGTGTGTGTGTGTGTGCATGTGAACGTACCTGGTACGCCTCACGGTCTGCCGGGTCCATTCCCGCATGATAGAACAGCGACTTGTGCCCGGATTGCTGCAACGATGTGTTGGGGGGGGGACATGGTGAAATTGAAGGGAAGACACGTGAAGCAGACATGGAAGAGAGTCGCACACATGCGGATGAATAAGCACACGCACACACACACACGCACAGGCACACACACACACACACACACACACACACACACACACACACACACACACACACACGCACACACACAGGCACACACACACACAGGCACGCACACATGTTTGTATGCACTCGCGCCCGCGCATGCAGAAACAATACCACAAACAGTGTGCACGTACGTTGAGGGCCTGTGAGACGGTCTCACACTCCTTGCGCGAGAGACAATACACAATGCCGCACTTGTTGCGGAAGCGCGTGCGTATCTCTTTGCCAATCTCCTCAACACACTGCACATGTGTCATGTAACAACGTACGGATGAGCGCTGAGAATGGGATGTCTCTGTTTCAACGACAACGATGACAACTGCCACCACCACAACCAACAGAATCATCACCACAATCATCTTCACAAGCATCGCTGACCTTCTTGTAGCTTGACTTCTTGCGCACTTCGTAGAAGAGGTTGGGCCGGTTGAAGCTCTGCTCAAAGACGAGGGCGTTGGTCATCTTCAGGTTCATCAGGATATCGCGTTTGACGCGTTTTGTTGCTGTGGCCGTCAGGGCCATCATGGGAACCGTTGGGAACCATTCCCGTAGACACGACAGCCTGTGGCGCGAAGATTGCACACAAACATGGAAACACATTACACCCGATAATGGCTGCAGCGAGGAGAAGGAGGAGGAGGAGGAGGAGGAAGAAGAGAAGGAGGAGGAAGAGCGATAGCAGAGCCACGCCACATGCCCACTGTCACAAATTGCATCACACACGCACACACAACGCACGCACACAACACACACACACATACGTGCGCACACACAACGCACGCACACAACACACACACACACACATACGTACGCACAAAAAAAAACACACACACAAACACACACCACATCCACATCCACATCCACACACCACATCCACATCCACACACACATCCACATCCACGCGCATTGACGTACCGCTTGTAGTCTGGGCGGAAGTCGTGCCCCCACTGGCTGACGCAGTGTGCCTCATCAATGACAAAGCGGGACAGCAGGCCGCGGGTGTAGAGGTTCTGCATTGTCTGCTTGAGGCGGTGGCTCGCGGCAATGCGTTCAGGTGTCACGTAGATGAGTTTGCACAGCACATCCTTCATGCACAGTGTCCGGTGTATTTGCTGGCAGCCGTGGTGTGGTGGGATAGGTGGTGGTGGTGGTGGTGGGAGATCAGTGTCAGCACGAGCATAAACGCGAGCAGCATGATGAGGGAAACACAGCACACAAAGCATTGCACCCATACACACATACACACACGCATGCAACAGATGCAGCTGACTCACGCTCTGTGTCTTCTGATCCTGAGTGCTGAGTAGACAGAGGGCGCGGATGTTGTTTTGCCGAAGCGCAGAGACCTGAGGCAGGCGGAGACGACGGTGATGGAGAATGTGGTGGTGGTGGTGGTCGCAAGTGAGGGAGAACATCCACAATCGCCACACACACACACACACACACACACACACACACACACACACACACACACACACACACACACACACACACACACACGCACACACACACGCGCACACACACACACACAAACACACGATACGGCACGGGAAGGTACCTGGTCCTGTATGAGGGAGATGAGCGGAGAGATGACGAAAGTGACGCCTTTCTTGGTGAGCGCGGGCAGCTGGTAGCACAGGCTCTTGCCGCCACCGGTCGGCATCAGGATAAAGCAGTCCCGCCCTGCAGCGCACGTGTACACGGGATGTGTGTGTGTGTGTGTGTGATTTTCACTCCCTTCCATTGCCCTGCCTTCGCCGCCCCTTCCACTGCCTTCACCTCTCCTTCCACTGCCTTCGCCTCCTGCTCACCTGTGAGCGCGGCGTTGCACGCCTCCAGCTGGTTTGGCCGGAACTTGCGAAGACCAAGTTGCTGCACACGCACGCACGCAAACGCGAGCACACACGAGCCAAACGCCGAGGGCGTGTCACGTGCAAGTGTGAGCACGTGTACATGTGTATGTGCGTGGTGTGTGGGTGTGTGATCACGTGTGTATGTGCGTGTGCGTGCAGGTGTATGTGCATGGTGTGTGTGTGTGTTGTGTGTGTCGCACTCGATGCGAGAGACAAAAGTGGAACAGCAGAACAACAAGGTACAACTGCTGCCCTTCGCCATTGCAACAGTTGCTTGCAAGCAAGCACTCACGCGTTTGAATGCCTTGAGCATTTCGATGGAGTGGTCAAAGTTGAAGTGGTTGAAGGCTGGGTACTTGCTACGCCCCTCTGCAAGAAACTGCCGAAACTCTCCTGTCGTGTGTGAATAAATTATGTGTGTGTGAATGAATGTGCGTGCGTGCGTGTGTGTGTGTGTGTGGGTGTATGTGTGTGGGTATTTGTATGCATCAATGGGTTTTGCAAGGACGTGAGTGCGCATGTGAACACAACCTTGGTACATGAGCAGCCGTCCAGCCACCACCACCACCACCACCACCACCACCACCACCACCACCACCACCACCACCACCACCGACGCACCGCGCGTGCTGATGTTTGCGGCCGATTCAACCTGTCCAGCGGCAGCAGCATCAAACGTCGACGAAGCACCTCCACCACCACCACCCACATCACCGCCTCTATCATCACCGCCATCACCACCACCATCACCATGCACGAAAGTGAGTGGGCGAGTGGTGCCGCGCCGCTGCAGCAACAGCGCCGACGACGACGATGATGACAATGGTAGAGGCGTTGACGGCGCCATAGCACCGCGTGTGGCGCTCATCGTGGTGGTGCCGGTGTTGTGCGGGTTCTGATTGCCAAACGATCCACGCTTGTACCCACCATCAAAGCCACCATCAAAGCCACCATCAAAGCCACCATCAAAGCCACCACCACCATCATCACCATCATCGTCATCGATATCCAGCAGAGCAGCACTACCCATGCCATCGCTGCTGTTGCTGGTTGCTGTTGTGTCCAGCACATCAACGCCACCCGAAGACGACAACAGCGCCGACACCGACTGCGGCTGCTGTTGGTGTTGGTGGTGGTGGGTTGATCGAGTAGGGGAGCGAAAGGGCGGGGAGAACGGTTTGCGCACGCGAGACGACACGGACGACGCTGAGACATACGCCGAAGAGACAGACACGGGCGTTCCTGTTGTTGTTGTAGCTGTTGACGCTGCTGCTGCTGCTGCTGCTGTCGTTGGTGAGGGTGTGGACACTGCTAGTGGGATGGAGGGGCGTGGTCGACGAGCTTCGCGAAGGTGCTGCGCCCGGAGCTTCTTGATGGTTCGCAGGAGCGGAGCAGTGGAGATGTGGGCGGACGGTTGTTCCAGCACCCGCGCCATTCGCTCAAGCACAGACACGCTGTGTTGGCGTGGGGGGTGGGAGGTTGGAAAACATGGAAGGAGAAAGCGATGAGAGGTGAAGGGAAGCAAGGAAGCAAGGTGAGGAAACACAAGCACTGTCTAACGTATGTAACACGCATGCACACACACACGCGCGCGCGCACACACACATGTACGCACACACACACACATGTACGCACACCCACATGTACGCGCGCACACACACACACACGCGCGCGCGCGCACACACACCTGTCGTGGAGGGCTGTGGAGGACATGGCAGGACGTGTGAGTCGCGTGTAGGCTTCAAGTGCAGAAACAAATGCGTGGGTGACATCCTCCGCTGCCGAGGCGTCGGCTGATTGGTCTGTGGTGTGGAGGCCTGGTCGTGTGGCTGACGTTGTTGTTGTGGTGATGGTTGATGGCGTGGAGTTTGCGTGGACGCCAGCGCTGCCGTTGCCGTTGGTGTTGTCATCATCCACCACGACCACGTCCGCAGTTGATGAGGCGTGGGGCGCAGCGGTGTCTGTTGTTGATGGAGTGGTTGGTGGCTTGTCGTGCTTCCATGTGGTTCCAGCCAGCACGTGTGGGAGGGCGTCCTTATCATCGTCGTCTGAGGTGGAGGTGTCCACGTGTGACGACACGCTTGGCGTGTGCGACGAAACGCGGCCACCCACTCGCCGATTGAACGTTGGGCTGCCGGTCTGAGGTCGTGACTGTTGCTCGCCAACGCCCAGTCGGCGGCCCTGCCCTTGTCTTCGCGTCTGCTGTTGCTGCTGCTTTTGTTGCTGTTGCTCCTGGTGTTGCTGTTGCTGTTGTTGCTCCTCGGCGGCACACGCAAACGCTGCAAGTAGGTCATCGTCCTCCTCGCCTGTTTCGTCCTCGTCACTTGAGTCTGCAATCGCTCGTGGATGGCGGACCGGGTGGATCACAGACGGCAAGTCACCGTCATCGTCGTCGTCGTCGTCCTTCTCCCTAGCGCTGTCATCATCCTCGTCGTCGTCATCGTCGTCAAGACTCGGTGTCAAAGTCCGACGATGCGGTGCGATGCTCGCTGCGGCCTTTGCGGTGGTGGTGCTGGTGGTGGGCTTGTTCTCTGGCCTTGTGGCTGGTGTGGTTGCTGGCGGCTTTGGCGTGGCAAAGTGGCTGAGATCTTCTTCCTCCTTGTCGTATCCGCACAGCAGCTGGTGCAGCTCATCGTCGCTGTCCATGGCATCGTCCACACCGTCATTGCCGTGCATAAGATTGGACGCAAACGTTGAAGCGACCTTCGTCCCCACAGCGGACGATGTCGGTGGCGCGGCAGTTCCATTCCCTGCACTGTTGTGGTTGGTGCTGCTGTGGTTGTGCTGGGTGTGGCTGTTGGCGGCTTCTTCGTCGTCATCGTCCTCAATGTTCACCACACCATCGTTGTCTCTGTCATCCATAGCCTCTGCTGTACTTGGAAGCGACGGCGCCATACCCCACTCAACCACTGCTGCTTCTTGTTGTCTGTCACGATCGTCGTCGTCGAGAGAGAGAGAGAGAGAGAGAGAGGACACAAGGTGCTGCGGTGGTATGTCGTCGTTGAGATGTTGAGATGTGTGCTGTATTGGGGGTTGGCGGCGGTTCAAACGTCTTCGCGCGCCGCTCAAAAAATTCCCGCCAAACTTGTTTCAACACGTTGTGTGT
>NW_004754912.1:1115394-1125366 GCF_000188695.1 Salpingoeca rosetta | reverse complement strand
TCCTCTCAGGTCATGCGTAATACACATCCTGAGACTGAACCACTTCCTTATGGATTCTCCTCCATTCACTCCACCCCACGCACAAACATATTAGACTCCAAACTGTTTCGACTGATATTGGTCTGTGCATGTGTTTAAGAAGATAAAAAAATCCATGACTAGTGGCGTGCATGACTGCGAATGCTCTGTGTGTGTGTGTGTGTGTGTGTGTGTGTGTGTGTGTGTGTGTGTGTGCATCAACTGCTCCTCCTTCAACGACTGCCGCGAGCCTTCTTCTTCTCCCTCAGTCGGGCTGCTATTTCTTCTCGCCTTCTCGCCTTCTCGCCACTTCCATTTCATTCACGCAAACGCAAACGCAACCCACACAACACCATCCACAACAACGCAGCTTTACTCACACCACGCAACATGCACCGCAACAGCGCATCGTGCTCCGCAAGGTGGGCATGGTGTGCGCCACCTCATTCAGACAACACGTCACTGGTTGAGGAGCTGCAAGTGGGCCATGCTGGCCTGAAGCGTCTTGACAGATGCCATGATGGACTGCAGCGTTGTCTCCAGCGCCTTCTTGTCTTCCCTCAACGCTTTTGTCTCGTCGTGCAGTGCCCTGTTCTCCGCCTCCAGCGCTGTGATTCGCTGCCGCGCTTCCTCCACCGTCATGTACAGATGTGCACTCCCCTCCTGCCGCGGCTGTGTGTGTGTGTGTGTGTGTGTGTGTGTGTGTGTGTGTGTGTTGGGGATAAAGGGAGGCGTGAGTAATGTAACCAATGTGACCAATGTGAACAATGTGACACGAGTTCACCACACACGCACACACATACATATACACACACTCTCAAACAATCATACAGACACCAATGACGCCGCCGCCGCGCACCTTTGCGGCCCACTCTTTGACGAGAGCAACGAGGCTGGGCAAGCCTTCCTCCTCCACCATGTCATATGCCGTTCGCCCCTGCAGGCACACGTGTATGCGTGTGTGTCAGAAACTCGCAAGCATTCAGCCCACAACACATGCAAAGATGCACAGACACACGCATACACACACACGGCACACGGCACACGATGGCACGTACGCGGTCGTCGTTGACGGCGAGGGTTGCGCCGTGCTCAACCAGCAGCTTCACCACAAGCTCGTGGCCCTCCGCCGCCGCGCAGTGCAGTGGGGTGCGCTCCTGGGCGATGGGGGGGGGGAGGCAGTGGCGGTGGTTGGATACATGTTGAGGTGAGGGGGGAGGGGAGAAAGGGATGGATATCACGCGATAGTGCCTCAGAGTGGTATCGAGGCATGGATGTGCGACTGGCTACTGGAGATTACAGACACCACGCAAACGCATGCACACCACCTTCTTGTTCTGAGCGTTGACGAGTGCTCTGTGTTCGAGCAAAGAGCGAACCAGCAGCTCTTCGTTGTGCTTGCAGGCGAGATGCAACGGCGTGTTGCCCTGGAAGCATGAGCCAGTGAGTGAGTGAGTGTGTGTGTGAGTGTGTGTGTGTGTGTGTGTGTGTGTGTGTGTGTGTGTGTGTTTGTGTATGTGTGAGTGTATGTGAGTGTGTGTGTGTGTGCGAGTTTGTGTGCCTGTGTTGACACGATCACTCGTATGCATACATGAGTGCGTGTGCGTGTGTGCGAAGCACGTGCGATGCTGCATTGGCACTCACGTCCGTGTCTGTGCACTGCGTATTGGCACTTCGGTGGATGAGGAATCGCGCCAGCTGCTGGTTGCCTTGTACCGTTGCCAGATGCAGCGGCGTTTCGCCCTGCCCAATCACACCGTGATCCGAGGAGGGAGATGAGCAGGGAAGTGGCGTCTCCACAACAGCAAGCGAGGTCTGCACCTGGACGTCCACGCTCACATACAACACACACGCACAGACACAGACACAGACACACACACACACACAGACACACAGACACACACACACACACACACACACACAGAGACACACTCACACACTCACACACACACACGTACATGGTCGCACCTGTTTGTTCTGGGTGTTCACGTTGGCGCCCTTGTCCACGAGCAAGTGGGCAATCAGCTCAAAGCCTTTCTTGCAGGCGAGGTGCAGCGCTGTGTTGCCCTGGAGTGGACACCAACCCATCAGCACCAACACACAAACACATGAGATCAGCCCACCACGCCACATCATGCCCACAGCAAGCACTCAGCTCAGTACACCGGTGCACACGCAAATTGCAGTGTGTGTGTGCCACCTCATCTGTGGCGCAGCTCAGGTCTGCGTCTGCGTTGATGAGATCGATGACATCCTGCAAGTTGCCGGCCTCCGCCGCAACAAGGAGCTCAGCACCTTCCTCCATGTCGTGCGCTTGTGTGTGTATCTGTGTGTGGGGGGGGGGTCTGTGTCTTGTGTATCCTGCTTCTTGCTTGCTTGCTTGTCTTCTTTGCTTCTTTTGTGTTGGTTGGTTGGGTTTGTTTGTGCAATACGCAATCAAATGATGGAGAAAGGAGTGTTTTCAGTGACAGAGCCAAAGAGTGATCACAACATTGGTGGCAACAAGCCAATGCTCGGGCTGTGCGAAGAGAACAACGAGAGAGAAAAGGCCGAGAGACACTGAGGGGAAGGAAGAAGGGCGGCAGTCACACAACCGCAAAACACCATTGCAACAACTTCAACAACAACAACAACAACAACAACAACAACAACAACAACAACAACAACAACAACAACAACAACAACAAGAAGGAAGGCACAGCCCAATCAATCAGAGGTCGGAGACTTGAACGTTGTCCCACGGGCTTGATGCGCTTGACACGTCGCCATCTTCGGTGGTGAGGTCAATCTCAAGCTTGCTGGTGCTGCGCTTCGAGTGCATCACGTGGCGCGACTTGGTCTGGCACGCCGCGATGAGGAACACAACAAACGCGCCCGCAAACACCCCGGCAAACACGCCTACATCGCAGTGTGGGTGGTGTTGGTGACGATGACGCACGCGGTGAGTACGGCAGTGTGTCTAAACATGTAACAATGAAGGACGGTCGCCATGCACTCACACAATGGCCCTCACACCGCCACACACACACACACACACACACACACACACACACACACACACACACACACACACACACACACACACACACACACACACCTGCGACGGTGCCAGCGGAGAGGTCCTCTGTTGTTGACGCACCACCACCGCTGCTGCCGCTGCTGTCTGTGCTTCCCTCCACAGAGCTCGAGACCACAGTCCCATCAGCGGTCAACGTGTCACCAGCGGTCGCATTCGCGCCATTGTGTACAACCACCACCGTACCCGCAGCAGCAGCATCCTGTTGTGTGTGTGAGTTCGTGTGAGAGCCACAGTTGATGATGGAGGACAGCGATGGCAGCAAATACGGTAAAGTAAGCAGCAGCAGTAGCAGCTACAACAACAGCAACAACAACAGCACCATCAGCACCACCAGCGCACGAGTCCTTTCCTCTCTTGCCCACACCAACCTTTGCTGCTTGAAGGGCCCATCCCGCGCCCACCAGCTCCACCACGGTGCTCCCTGGCCGCAGTAGCACCTGCACAATAGCGCTTGTGTCGATGCCATGCGCCTGCAGCGCCTCTAGCACGGCGCCAATAAACTCCCAACGCGCCTGTGCATCTTGTTCAAACTGCGCATAGTCCAGGGCAAAGTAGATGTTCTGCTGCGTCACTGTTGTTGCGGCGGTCGGGGTGATAACAGTGACGATTGAGGTGGTGATGGTGAATGTGGGCGCGAATGTCTTCAGAACACATGCACAAGGCAAGCAAAAGAGACAAGCGCATCACACAAGCACACGCCTACACATGCATACACACACACAAGCACACACACACGCCTACACATGCATACACACACAAGCACACGCGCTTAAACAAACATACCATTCTGGCAGCGAGTTCGCGTCTCGTCGGGCACCTGTCCCGCTGGGCAGCCAACACACACGCCGTCCATGGAAATGTTCACGCCCTTGCAGGGAAGACACGTGGTGGCGTTGTACACGCCATACCCGGATGCACACGCCAGGCAACGGCCTGCACACAGTCAGAGGAGGTGCATATCGTGTGTGTGTGTGTGTGTGTGTGTGTGTGTGTGTGTGTGTGTGTGTGTGTGTGTGTGTGTGTGTGCGTGCGTGCGTCGCGTTGTGTGGATGCTGTGAGCGTGAGAAACGCAAGGCAAGAGTCACAACGATAACGCTTGTGCTCACGGCACTCGTTGAAACAGCAATGCCTCAACGCTCTCGCACACACACACACACACTCACTCACGCAAACACTCACGCAAACACTCATACGCACACCCACGCGGTCACACACCATTGAAGGAGACGCGGTTTTGGGGGCAAGGCCTGCATGTGCCGGCAACAGGCACAAGCTCCGGGGGACAGAGGTCGCAGGAGACGTATTCGATGGCGCCAATCGTGTCCACAACGGGCACGTGAGTTCGAGGGCAGTGGCACCCGGGGCAAGGCGAGCACTGTCGTGCATCGGTGCCATCGCTCTCACCGCAACGTGGCGGCATGCAACGAACCCCATCCGCCGACGCGCGAAAAGGGGCGGGGCACGCAACGCATGCCGTGCGTGCCATGTTGGGTACGAGATTGCTGGAGCACGCGCTGCACCATCCGTTGGTGCCGGCCCACCCGGGCTGACACGGCACGCACGCGGTCTGATTCCAGTTTGGTCGGGTGCCGTCGCCACAGGGCGTGCACGTGAGCGGCCAGGGCGACGTGACCACGCTCGTGGTGTCGCAAACACACGCGGCGTGCATGGTGTTGGGCACCGCGTTCGCGCCGCACGTCACGCACGCCGTCTTGTCTGACGATGCGACTTTGTCTTGGCCACAGGCAGAGCACAGGCCCAGGGTGCCGGCCCAGCCAGGCTGGCACGCCACACAAACTGAGCCGTTGGTGCTGGGCTGCGTGCCGTTGCCACAGAGCGTGCAGCTGCCGCCAATGCCAGCATGTCCAGCAGGGCAGGCAACGCAGTCGGTGTGGTCGCTGTTGGGCTCCGTTCCCCATGGACACGTGGTGCACATGCCGGCGCCTGCGGCGTCCTTGGCAGTGCCGCCCGTGCATGGCTGGCACGACAGCGTGTTGGTGCTGCCGCCACATTGGCCTTGAAGCTCCTCCCCAGCAGGGCAAGTGGTTGGGGTGCACGCGCTGCACGTGTCGCCGTCCAAAAACTCGCCCTCGGGACACACGATTGCTGTGAGGGTGGGTTGGGTGGCGGGTACATGTTAGTGAGCGTTGGTGAGTGTGCGTGTGTGCGTGTGTAGATGCGGATGTGTAGGTTGATGAGGAAAAGCTTGCAGGGCAGCATAGCGTCACGCTGCACGCACGCATACAGCCACTTTCACAACCATTCACTCGCTTTCACACACACACACACACACACACACAACATATGCACACACACAACATATGCACACTCACACGCACAACATGCACACTCACACGCACAACATGCACACTCACATACACAACATATGCACACTCACACGCGCACGTGCCTCACGGCCAACCCAGGACTTACGTTCGCAGACGAAGGAGTTACCCGAGGTCATCTTGGTGAACCCTTCGTTGCACGTGCAGTCGTCGATGGACTTTGAGTCCGCAGGACTAGTCGAGTTGCCAGGGCACGCGTCGCACGAGTCGTAGTCCCCGGCTGTCGTGTGACACTCGCCCACCGCATATGTGTTCTCAGGACACACGGTGCACGCTGTGCATGTGGACCCATCGCCAAAGAATCCTTCGTTACACGTGCATGTGGCACCCGTGCCCGGTGCTGCAACGTCCGCACATGTGGCATCGGCGTCGCACGGGACTGGATTGCATCCATCAATGTCCTCGCATGTGAAGCCGTCACCAGTGTATCCTGCAAAGGTCACGAGCGAGGGCAGCAAGGTGACACACATGTGCAACAAACAGCACACGTGTGAGCATAACAGATGAAGCAGCGTAGGACTTTTGGCACATGACCCGTTGGGCAGACACACCTACACACACAGGTAGACACACACACACACACACAAATACAGGTAGATACGCACCGACACACGTGCGCACGTGCACCAATACATTTGCACGCACACGCACACGCACACACACATACACAGGAAGACACACACGCAGACACGCACGTGCGCGCGTGCACCAACGCACACACACACACTTGAACACATACAAACACACACACCCACACACACACACACACACACACACACACACACACACACACACACACACACACACACACACACACACACACACACACACACGCCCGACCTGTCGTGCAGCCGCCACATGTGATGCCATCCTCGCTGTCTGGGCCGCCAGCAATGTCCATGCAGCCGTTGCTGTTGGGGTCGCACACGTCGTGCGATTCGCACGCGTCAATGTCTGTCAGGCAGCACGAACAATCCAACACGGCACAGCACCATACGCGTGAATGATGCAAAGAACACAGAGAAGATGTGAAGGAGGTGAGTTGGCAGTGAGGTGAGTTGGCACAAGTGTCTACATCGAAGCAGGGGCGACATCTGGCAAGGCTACCCAGAAGCACGCAACTGCATTTTGCGTTGTTGCGCACGACGACTCAATTTCAGCGTACCGGAACACGTTGCAGAGCCCGTGAAGTTGCCATCGGGCTGGCACTGGATGGTGTTGGCGGTGAGCTCGTAGCCGGAAGAGCACTGCACGTCGCAGTCGGGCTGGATGTGGGTTGCAGAGGAACACGGCGTGCCATTGTCCACGCTCGGTGGGGAATCGCACGTGACCACTGAATGTGAACGATGCGCACGACAGTGAACGCGAGTGTGCGTGTGAGTGTGTGTGTGTTTGTGTGTTTGTGTGTGTGTGTGTGTGTTTGTGTGTTTGTGTGTGTGTGTGTGTGCATGTGAGAAGGGGAAATGTGGGCCTTGCTCAAGAGCTGTGGAACATTCGAGCACACACAGCTCAACACACACACACACACATACACACGCACATGCGCACACGCATACGCACACATATGCACACACATGCACACACACACACACACCTTCGCCCTTGCTGCCGCTTTCAGTCGCTTGCAGGAGGCCAAAGGAGTTTGAGCCACACGTGAGCGTGATGGACGCCGAGGAGGCGCTCCCGGCCGTCCACTCCACCTGCGTGTCGAGATTGCCGTACCCAGCCGTGCTGCTGCACCCTGACTTGGAGGTGAAGCTGTTGGAGTCCTTCTTGGCCAGCGTGCCCGAATCCACGCTCACGAGAAACATCAGCCCGCTTCTACCATTCAAATTGATCGTGTATGTCTCCCCTGCATCACACATCCAGGCACGTGGGAGTGGGTGAGACGCATACGCAAGAATCGTGACATATCATTAGTCCACGAAGACTGTGATGCAGCGACCAAATGAACCACAATCACGTGTCACGGTGCAAGAAAGCACATAGCTACTAAGGTTCGGGTGGAAAAGCATGCAGCAATTGCGGCTCACTCACCTTCAAAATATTCTGTGGGAAAGCCTTCAATGTCGCAATCACTGTCGCCATCCGAGACAGCAGTGACGGTGTGGGACATGGCGGTCTATGTACAGAGAGTGCGTATGTGTGTGCATGTGTGTGTGTGTGCGCATGCACGTGATTGGGAGAGACAAGGGGTACAACATGTGCATGTGTGCGTGTGATTGTGGGTCGTGACATCCACGATCAAGGTGCTGCACGACATTGCTCACCTCGCCAACAGAGATTTGGCAGCCCGAGTAATAGTATGGATATGCATCTGCGATGGGTGCACACAGCGCTGCTGCGGCAAGCAGCGCCACAGCAAGCGCACCCCGACCCTGCGAGCCCATCCTGCCAACCAAAACACCATCAGATCAATAACAACATGAACTGAGAGTCTGAGCATGACACTGGCACTGGAACAAGGCATGCATGCAGGGAGGGATCTTGCTGAGTTTGCACACCTTCAACTGCTCAACTGCACACCTTTCACAGCACACTGCGGACTGGACCGAATCAAACCAAAACGCACACCTTTTGTCTGTGCTGCTTTCCTTCTTGCTTGCTGCTTCGAGACGTAGTTGCTCAGTTGATTAGGGGATCAGTTTATCGAGCAAGCGAAGCGAAGGCGAAAGTCAGTAAGTGTCCTCCCGCTGTGTGTTGCCGTGTGTTCTGCCTTCTCTCTTGAGCCAGGTGTGTGAGTGGAAATGGCAAAAGGCACACACACACAACAAGCCAACTCAAGAGAAGAGAACAAGAGCAGATGGTGTGGTTCGCACTCTCCCTCACAACAAAGCAAGGCAAGGCAAGAAGAGGGCGGATCTTCTCACTGTCGAAACCAACAACATGTTCGTGTTTTCCCCCTTCTTCGTCTTCAAGCAGGAGCAAGGCGTTTTGCAGGGGTGGTGGTGGGAAAAGGGTGAGTGTACAGGTTGGGAGGACACCGTCAAGGCTTCAAGGACGGTGGCGTTGCTGTAGGATAGAAAATCAAGTCAAGTTTTTAATCAAAATTCGAGTGTTGTTAAATGAGCATCACACCTAACATGTCTTTCGTCAATTTTCCACAGCGCTATCGCCGCTTGCTACAGACACACACACGAAGCAACAAACACCCAACGACGATTATGAAGCTCTTGGTTGCGCTGGCGATGGCGGCCGTGCTGGCCGTGTTCACCTCCGCGCCAACTGCTCAGGCACAAGAGTGCGAGTATCCCCCTGTCGGTGAGTACGCGATGCGATGCGAGGTCTTGCTTATATTTTGTTGTTGTGTGTCTGGTGGGTGTGATGTGTGTTGTTTGTGAGTGGAAGGGGCGCCCTGCCATGGTTGTTTGTTGTGTTTGTTGGTTGGGGTTGTTTGTGTTTCGGTTTGTGTCTGCGTTGGTGTGCTGGTTCGTGCACATGCACGTGTAAAACCGTACTTATGTGTTTGTGTGAAGCCGTGTATGTTGTGTTTTGTAACCGTGTCGTGCTGGTGTGGTGATTCTAATGCTGACGTGACGCTGACGCTGTTTGTGTTTTGCACGAACCTTGCCGTGCTTTTTGTTTTTGTTACTTGGAACGTGTGACAATGTGATGTGTGCTTTGTGACAGTGCTGATGCACGGTATCCTTGGTGCTGCCGAGAAGATCACGGCCGTCGTGGACTGGATCCACGAGGCCATCCCGTGCGCGTACATCAAGAACATGGAAATCGGAAACGGCCCGCTCGACAGCGTGTTCATGCACATGAACGACCAAGTACGTGTTTGTTTGTTTGTTTGTTTGTTTGTTTGTGGACAAGTGTCTTTGGGGTTGAATAACAGCAAACGTGACCGCAACGAACCTTGTGTGTGGCTGCGTGTTGGTTGAGCGTCGCTGGTATTCAGCGGTTGCTCCAAGCTGATGGCCGTTACTGCACACTGTTGCTGTTTGTGCACACTGTTGCTGTACCCGGTTGCTGAACACGGAATCGGTGTGCCTGAACTTTCTTTCATCCGAAGCAACCTTCCTTCTGACACTGTCATACGTGTGCATGTGCAGGTTGACAACTTTTGCGAACAAGTGTACGCAGATCCAAAGCTTGCGCGTGGCTTCAACCTGATTGGCTTCTCCCAGGTACACTCGCAGTTCACACGAGCACAAGCCCTACGATCAACCGCCACCCTGCCAAGCGCACACACACAGAGAGAGAGAGAGAGTGTGTGTGTGTGTGTGTGCGTGCGTGCGTGCGTGTGTGCGAGAGAGAGAGAGAGAGTAAGAGTGTGTGTGTGCGAGAGAGAGAGACGGATGGACGGACAGACAGACAGACAGACAGACAGCAACGCAAGCAAGCAAGCAAACACACACGCACGCACACACACACACATACACACATCTTGTTCTTATTTTACTCACATCAACTCCAAACACGCACACCTCCCGCTCCCAAACAAATGCAAATGCAACCGCACGACAGGGCGGGTTGATTGCGCGAGGGTATGTGCAGCGATGCAACAAGTACCCCGTCATCAAC
>NW_004754912.1:1095233-1107733 GCF_000188695.1 Salpingoeca rosetta | reverse complement strand
TGCGCACACAACGCATTGCACAACAAGCAAGCCCGCGGTGGGCGCCATGAGCGAGCGCACCTCAGCCCTGGTGCGTGTTGAGCAGCCGACGGTGAGCGGGCGCGGGATGGCTGCGGGCACGGCGTCCTGTGCCGCTGTGCCAAACACCCCGAGGTACTCCAGCGTCGGAAACCGCTCAGCCACCCGCTGGCAGTCGTGGTCGTGGTGGGGATTGTGGTGGTCGTGATGGTGGCAACGGCGTTGTGGTGAGCACCTTTGGCGTATGATGCAGCAAAGCAGCAAACACCCACAGTGATAACAAAACATCCACGCACTGGTGTCACGAGCACTCCTTTTCCCTGACCCCTTCCCATCACTTCACATCACATCACATCACTTCACATCACATCATCATCCCATGGCTGCGCACCTGCACAAAGCCGACGGGTGCTGATGTAAAGGAGACGTCGAGCCACCGCAGCTGATGGTGGCCGTGGTTGATGGTGGCCGTGGTCGATGGTGGTGGTGGTTGATGGTGGCCGTGGTTGATGGTGGCCGTGGTTGATCGTGGTGGTGGTTGATCGTGGTGGTGGTTGATCGTGGTGGTGGTGGTGACATTGTGGTACAATGAGTAGGACGACAATGACACAATCACACACGACTTGAGTGGTGTAAAGGTGTGTCCAGCTCGTTTCATCACCACCTGAAGCGCACTGCTGGCTGTTGGTGCGCACCTTCTTCGTGGAGAGGTCGAAGATGTGGCGGTCAAAGAAGTTGTGCACGCGCGTTGCGTGGGCAGCATCAAACTGGGGAAATAGAGCAAAGCGCATCCTTGGCAGTGAGGGGACCGAAATCAATTCAACACGCATTACAAGCATCGCACACACGACAATTATTGTTCTCGTCGTACATTGTACACACACACACACACACACACACACACACACACACACACACACACACACACACACACACACACACACACACGCACGCACGCACGCACACGTGCGTGTACAAACAAGTGTGAGCCTGCACAGTGCGGGTGCACGAGAGCAGCGTACCACGGTGCCCTGTGTGTGGATGGAAAACCCTGGAGCAGCAGCGAGGCCGAGGGCTTCGAGGTTTGGCATGATGCACAGTGCACTGATCACGTCCACACCAACGTCCGTCAGCTGAACATACAGCTCTCGCAGGTACCGCGAATGCTGTGCCAGCGTAATCACCTACACCGCGGCATGTGTGCGTCGCGCACGTGTGTGCGTGTGTGTTTGTGTACATGCGTGCGTGCGTGCGTGCGCGCGTGCGTGTGTGTGTGTGTGTGTGTGTGTGTGTGTGTGTGTGCGTGTAAATACGTGTGTAAACGATAGGGTGAGAAAGATACCACATGTGTATGTGGCGCTTGCACACGCGTGAAAACGAAAGCGGGGGGGGCAGTGCTCCTTGTGTATGCACGAAAGTACAAGCAAACACACGAGAGCAGACTGCGACCTCTTGCGTGTTGAGGCGCGTTCCCTCTGCGTGGAGGACTTCAAGCCGACGGAGTGGAGGAAGAGCCCGGATCTATAAGAACACACACACACACACACACACACACACACACACACACACACACGATAGAGTGAGGATGGATGGGGAATAGTGATGGTACAAATGCATGAGACAACACACAGAGAGGAAGAATACTCACACACACACACACACACACACACACACACACACACTCGCTACGACACCTTTGTGTCGCTGATGTTGAGGACACGAAGGGCATGGAGGTTTGCGATGGCGTGGTAAATCTGGTCGTTCCTGACACCGCCGCAGCTGGTGATGTCAAGATACCCGAGGGACTCGGACCAGTTGAGTCTGCAAAGGGCCGGGGTGGGGAAGCACAAAGGATGGGGTGAGTATGAGATCGTAATGCAGACGAAGCAACAAAAAACACAAACAACACAATCAACACAAACAAACAAACAACAGAAACAGCACGAACAACAACACAAGCAAACAAACAACACAAATAAACAACACAAACAACACAAACAAACAATATACACAAACACAAGCAACGTACGTTGCCCGGTAGAAGAACGTGGTACTGAGGCGCGCGTGTGTGAAAGAGAAGGCAATGATGGGATGGTCAACGAGTGCCGAGAGACCCTGCCGCTTCAGATCCTTGCAGTAGTGCAGGTGCACCTCCGAGAACACCTGCCTCTCCGTGAACGAATAGCGGCGCCTGACAACAACAACAACAACAACAACCGCCGCAAAGGGGAGAGTGAGGAGGTAAGGGAACAAGGGCAAACGTGTATCGAATAGCAGCAGCGTGCACAGCAGGCAAGAGTTAAGCCCGGCAAAGAGCAAAGAGCAATTTGCAAAGTACACATGCAGCCGGCTGTATTCCCATGTCAACAACCATATCGACCCGCACCGAAACCGTGGGCCACAAACACACAACACACCAAACATGCATGTACTCACCCCTTGAGGAGAGTGCGAACGCGGCGCTCTGACGGATAGATGGTGGTGCGCATATCCACTCCGTCCCACCACACAATTACATCATCAACGTGCTCATGTGCTTGCACACGCTCTGCTGTGGCCTCACTCGCCTGCAGTTGTTCCGGCTGCTGTTGAGGTTGCTGCTGTGCTTGTGACTGCTGTGGCTGCTGTTGAGGTTGCTGCTGTGCTTGTGGCTGCTGTGGCTGCTGTGGCTGCTGTGCTTGTGACTGCTGTTGTGGCTGCTGTACTTGTTGGTGTTGCGGCTGCGGGCGCGAAGGCGCACGACCACTACCGACCGTCTTGCGGATCTTCACAGGAAGCGTTGTCGTCTCCAGCTGCGCCGCAAGCCGACTCGTGTCGCTTCCGCCTTCCTCCCCGCGTCGACCAACACCACCTTGATCGTCCCCGTCTCCATCGTCATCATCACCATCGTCATCATCATGAGCAGCAGCAGCGGCAGTAGCAGCAGTAGCCACCGCGCCATCGCCTCGGCCGTGGTCGTGCATGACGGCATCCGCTGCTGTATCGACACGATCGCCAGTGTCTGTGCGGTAATCGTCATCATGCCTGCAGGCACCACTCCGTTTTCCGCCACTGCCGCTGCTGACGGTACGAGCGCGTCCAGCGCTGCTGCTGCTCGCTGCTGCTGTTGCTGTTGCTGATGGGCCGCCACGGGACGCTGTCATGCGACCGGCAGAGGCAGTGCCGTGGTGTCCTTCATGCTCGCTGACGCCACTCGCGTCCCCAGCATTGCCGCCTCGGCCGTCATCATCATCATCATCATCACCATCACCATCACCACCGTCACCATCGTCGTCGTCGTCATCGTCGTCGTCGTCGGGGCGGTCTGGGGTTGCATCCATGGCTGTATTCCCACCGCGGCCACTGGCATTGTCACCGTTGTCGACAGCACCACCATCGCCACCATCAGCCAGCTCGCCGGGGGTGACGGGTGTTGCAGTTGACGCTGTTGTCGACGCCGACATCGAAGCGGACAACCCCGCTTGCATTGCACGCCGGTGCTTCGTACGGAAGCCTTGCCTGCAGGCATCATCGTAGGCGAGGGCCCTGCACAGCACAGCTAGAGCCTCCTCGTCGCGACACGACTCTGCAGAGGCGCCGATGAGCTGGAACACAGGGCCGTCATCCTCGTCGCTCCCATCACCGTCACGGCCGGACCTGCCGTCTCCATCACGACTGTCACAATCATCGTCGTCATCGTCGTCGTCATCATCATAGTACTCGTCGTCATCATCATCGTAGTAGTCATCATCATCGTCGTAGCCGTAGCCATAGTCGCCATCACATACCATGCGCTGACGAGTGGCGCCTGCAACAGGCACCTCTGCTTGCGATGAGCGTGACAGGGCATTACCGGCTGGTGCGTGAGTCGCCCGCCGCGGTGCAGTTGTCGTCACCACCGTCACCGTCGCTGGTGTCACGGTCGCTCGGGTTGGCGATGGCGATGGCGGTGGTGCATAGGGATCGCCGGCCTGTGCGGACATGGCTCGGCGACGCGACGACGTGGTCCCCGCGGCTATGCTGGCGCTGGCGCTGGCTGGTCGAGATGGAGATGCGCTCTCCTCTGCACTCAGTCTGCTGTTGCGGGTGCGTTGCACGATACCCACTGGCCACTGCTCACTACCAGCACCCTGACCGACGTCCGTGCTGCGCCCTTGGTGAGCAGTGGCACCATGACCCCCACCACCATTGCGTGCTGGTGCTGGTGCTGGTGTTGGTGCTGGTTCGTCCTCTTCCGTGGCCATCTGATTGTTGACTGCAGCGGTGGTTGTGGTGGTGTTGGTGCCAGCTGTTCTTGTGATGTCGACACGAGCACTGGCGTCACCACCACCGACAGTTGTGCGGTGTTGTTTCTGGCGGCGCAAGTAGTACTCTTCATGCTTGCGCTGCGCCTCTGCGTGCTGCTCCTCGGCCTCCTGGAACACGCGCGAGCGCAACTGCTCGTCCTGCAGTTCCTTCTGCGCATTGCGGCGCCGCACGTGGCCGCTTTCGCGGGCAAAGTCCACAAACGCACACGACGGCGGCAGCAGCTTCCACAGCGGCTTGAAGATGTCCATGTCCGAGTGGCTGATGGTGTGGGTGGAGAAGAAATTCTGGTGGCAGGCAGCGAGCTGCGATGGGGTGTACGTGTTCCAACGAGGCATGATGGTCTTCATGGCCCTGTCGTCGAGTGGGGTCGACAGCGGCGCAAGGCTTCGACAAGCCTGTGAGATTGAGGGCATGTGTGTGCGTGTGAGTGAGTGTGAGTGAGTGCGTGTGTGTGTGTGTGTGTGTGTATGGGAGGGTGGAGGCAGCAGCAAGAGTGTGTGAATATAAGCAGGGTTGAGTATGCGTGTGTCGACAGAGCACAAGAAGCGCCCGACAGATAAGGCTCGACACAGACAAACGAAGACCTGAACAGCGTTTGAGAGAGAGAGAGACAGACAGAGAGAGAGAGAGCAAAGGAACAAGGCCAGCATGCATGCATGCATGGTGCAGAGTGCCTGGGATCAAGGGTGGCCATCATATGACTCGCACCTTTCCTCTGTCGTGGATCTCTTCGATGACGTCGAGCGCCGGCTGGTTGCGCAGCTGCTCGAGCAGTGTTCGTGCTTCTGCTGACTGGCTCAGCTCCGAGATGGCAATGTGTGCCAGCAAGCGCGTGCATAGGCGAGCCAGCGACGGCACGGTGCCTGTCGATGATGTGGCCAGCCTGTCGGGCACGATGGTCTCACCCGTCATGTTCGACAAGATACGCCCGACCCTGCGGCCATTGTTGCTGCTTGTGGGGTTGTTGGTGGTGGTGCCATCATTCGGTGCTGGCGGCGGCATGGCTCTGCCGCAACCCAAGGCACAACAGCACCGCTCTCTTGGCTTGACAAAGCAAAGAAAGGGCCGATCTGTGGGCGTGTTAGTTGTTGGCGTTCGGTGTTGCCGGTGATGTTGTTGTGATGTGTGAGCTGCAAGTTGTGCTTGGGTGGGGTGAGGAGCGTGGTGATGGTGTGGGGAGAGGTGTGTTTGTGTGCGCGTTGTGCTGCTGCTGTTGTCGGTTGCAGCGATTGTGTGATTCTCATTTTATGGTGTCGGATCAACAAGGCCAGCAGCAGGTGGTGACACATGATGTGACATGAGTGTGATGTGAGACATGAGTTGGGGTTGTCGTGGATCATGTTGGGGCGAAGAGGATGAAGCCGTTGTGCTGGCCTTCGTGCTTGTCCACAAGCATGCTTTCCTCTCCTTCTTGCTGCGCCCTGAGTGAGCACAATGGGTTCTCTCCCTTGGGGTCTGTGCATGATTTGAAGGGGGGGGGTGTTGCGGTGTGAATGAGAGTGATTGTGTGTGATTGTGTGTGAGTGTGTGTGAGTGTGCGAGTGGGTTGTATGAGTGAGTGTGTGTGAGTGCGCGAGTGGGTTGTATGAGAGTGTGTGTGTGTGTGAGTGTGCGAGTGGGTTGTATGAGAGTATGTGTGTGAGTGTGCGAGTGGGTTGTATGAGTGTGTGTGTGTGTGAGTGTGCGAGTGGGTTGTATGAGTGTGTGTGTGTTTATGACATATGCACTCGTAGAACAACAAAACAAGCACCTGCACCCGTACACATCCATACACACGTACACACAAACCAACCTGCAGCCACGGTGACTTGGAGGTCACGAAGCCACTGCGCCACTTGCTTGTGGCGCTCGTGGAAGCGCTGTGTAAACACAATGGGCACTTTGCGGCGCGTGAGAAAATCCACGGCATCCTCAAAGTCGGCCTGTATCTGCGGATCGGCCTGGCGCCCAGAGTCAATGAACAGCACCAAATCTAACAGCCGCGCATGCGAGGTTGCGCGATTGCGTGGGATTGCGTGATGGTGTGGTTGTACAAAAGCGTGAGTGTTACAGGTGAGTGTGTGCGTGCCCCCGAGGGAAGGTTGATAGGAGCAGCGGACATGCCTTCTTGATGACGGAAAAAGTGGTATTTCAGTGCGACTTGATGTTCAAACTGACCACCCCAGAGCACGGCACACGCTGCACGTGCGACACACGCACAAATTAAGCACACGCACAAATTAAGCACACGCACACACACGCACGCACACGCACACGCACACGCACACGCACACGCACACGCACACACGCACACACCTGGCTTTGTGACGTGTTGACAGTCCTCAGCAAGGAGATCCGAGTATGACCCGCTGATGGTGGAGACGCGGAGATGCTGTGCGGGCATGTCCTCATCGCCAGGCAGCACATCGTCGCACTTCAGCTCACCGCGCAGCCGGTCGGATGGGATTATCTAAGGAGCAACATGGTGGTGGGCGTGATGGTGAGGGTTGCGATGGGGCAAGTTGAAGAGACGGACTCGGTGGCGAGGGACACGGGCCAAGACGCCATACATACACGTGTGCACTCATGCAACACCCACACCCACACATACACCCACACACCCACACACCCACACACACCCACACACACCCACACACACACCCACACACACACACACACACACACACACACACACACACACACACACACACACACACACACACACACACACACACACACACACACACACACACACACACACACATACAAACACACAACAACAACACCACCACCACCACCACAGACATAAGACACAAGGCACAAGGCACACGACACAAGACATGCGCGCACACCTGCACGACGTTGATGGCGGTCATCTCTGGAAGCATTGCACAGAGCTCAACTGCAGAGAACTCGTGTATTGGCTTTCGTGCCACAATGTGCATGGACAGGGAGCCTGAGGGTGTGGTGTCGTGGAAGATGTTCTGCTGCGCGGCGGAAACGCACATGAATGGGAAGATTGGACAGGACAGGAAGATGGCAGTTGGGAGGCACAACAGGGAGCAAATGACATTGAGGTGAGCATCAGGGGTAAAGATGGGCAATGTGTAGCACTGCAGAACAACAGCCACTTCCCGCGCCTCCGTATTCTGTTGTCAACATCATGTGCAGTGAGTGTGGTTGTTCACGGCGTACCCTGAGCACGTGTGCGGTTGTCAGCACCCACGAGTACATCTCCGATGTCTTTTCGTGTCGCGCCTCAAGCTCGTATTCCGGCAGCTTCTGCTCGTGCATATGTGTTATATGTGTTATATGTGTGTGCATGTGTGTGCATGTGTGTGTGTGTGCGTGCGTGTGTGTGCATGTGTGTGCATGTGTGTGCATGTGTGTGCATGTGTGTGTGCGTGCGTGTGTGTGTGTTTGTGTGTGTGTGTGTGTGTGTGTGTGTGTGTGTGTGTATGCGTGAGTGAGAGAAATGGAGCAAGGGGTGAGTGAGCGTGCACGGCACCGAACATTCAGGCATGTGATGTGGCACCCATCAACCGATCAACCGATCAACCGATCAACCGATCAACCGATCAACCGATCAACCGATCAACCGCGCAACGTGCCACAGCCACACCACATCCTACCCCCACCACCCCCCTCGCCCAGCCCCCCTTGCCTCACCTGTCCCATGCGGAGGTGGTACCACTGTGTCCACGTTGACACGTGTTGCTGTTGGGGTACGCGCCAGCGACCCGTCGGCAGCAGTCGCTCCTCAAACAGTTTCTGGGCACACGTGGTGCACACATCAAGACAAGATGTTAGCTCACACATGTGCGCATCTATGTGTGTGTGTGCGTGTGTGCGTGTGCTTGTGTGTGCTTGTATGCGTGTGTGTGTGTGCTTGTGTGTGTATGTATGTGTGTGTGTAAGACGTGCAAGTCATGTGCAGTGATGACGTGTGCACTCACCTCAAGAGCAGTGTGCTCCTTGAACAAATCAGGCAGCGCGGGCGCTTCCAGCTACAGAGAAACACAACGAATTCCATCGAAGACCATGCAAAAAATTGAGCAAGGACATACCTGCTCTCATTTACGCGCAACAAGCTCTGATTGCCACATTCGCACATACACACAAAGAAACACACACACACACACACACACACTCTCTCTCTCTCTCACGCGCACACACGTTCACTTTCACACACTTTCACAAACACACGCGCGCGCACACACTGCCCACTTGCACCGACCTGAAAGTGGGCGTATGGGTCTGCAATGCTGTCGTTCGAAGTGTCCCCGCCAACACACACAGTTCGCTGTTTCAATTCCGTGCACAGGCCCGTTGCACGCCGCTCACGTGGGGACGTGGTCTCGCCGTCATCATTGCCGCTTTCAACCGCAGCAATGCCATCATCGCTCGCGCGGCGTGCAGCCTTGGCGTGTCTTGCCTGCACCTTTGCAGCAGCCATAACAGGTGTAGTTGCAGCTGTTGCTGTGAATGTGCCAGCCCGCTTCTCTGCGCACAGCTCTCGCTTTCGCAAGATGTACCAGATGCCTTCGTCAGAGATGTGTGGCCCAAACACGATGGATTGCTGCACAGTTTGGTGGTGGTGGTGGTGGTGGTGGTGGTGGTGGTGATGATGATGATGATGATGATGATGATGATGATGATGATGATGATGATGATGATGATGATGATGATGATGATGATGTGAGTCGTGGGTATGACAACAGTGGTTGTGGTGGTAGCGGTGAGGCTTCCTTGAGCAAGCGAGCGCATGGCGCCCTGTGTGTGTGTGTGTATGTGCATGGCAGACTACCAAGAGTAGTCGGCGCCAACGGACCACATAAGCGTGCAAGCACGAGCGACTGCATGCAACCCGAATCTAAGCACGCAATACAAAGCAAAAGGGCGCACACACGCTGCTGATGTGCCCACCTTGCGACGGGTGGCCTTGTTGTCGGCAGTGTTCTTGCGCACGTATTCAATGTCCGTCATCTTCTGTTTTGAGATTTCTCGGTGCGTCTGGTCCCGGAGTGTGTTGGTGTCACGAATGGCAGTGAGACACTGCTCTGCCTTCACGTCTCCGTTGGGCAGCAGGTCGTGGGCGCGCTGAAAATCTGTAACAGCTTCATCAAAGGCTCGCGCCTGTCGCAGCGCCAGCCCACGCGAGAAGTGGGGCTTCCACCACTCTGCATACGCGAGAGGATGTGCGTGTGTGTGAATGTGTGTGTGTGTGTGAAAGTGCGAGTGAGTATGTGTGAGTGAGTATGTGTGAGTGAGTATGTGTGAGTGAGTATGTGCGAGTGAGGAAGGATGCTTAAACACACACAGAGAGAGACACACACACACACAGACACACACACACACACACACGCATACGCACACGCGCGCATACGCACACGGATGCACACATACAATCGACCAACCTGGTGCGAGCGTAGTTGCGGCGTAGGCTGCGTCTGCGGCCTCACGATATTTGCGCTTGCTGAACAGCACCGTTGCCTTGAGGTCATATGCCATGGCAAGCTCGTACTCGTAATCGCTCTCCTTGTGGGGGAACATCGCCATCAGGCGCTGCACCGTCGCAATCGCCTTGTTGTAGCACTACGCAAGGAGGAAGGGGCGGCATGTGCGCGCGTGTGTATGTGTGTGTTTGTGCGTGTGTGTTGTGTTGTGTTTTGTGTTGTGTGTGTGTGTGTTGTGTGTGTGTGTGTTGTGTGTGTGTTGTATGTGTGTGTTAGCATGTGTGAGTATGTGTGTTGTGTGTTGTGTGTTGTGTGAGTATGTGAGTATGTGTGTGTGTGTGTGTTGCGAGTATCAATTGCGCACGAGAGAGTGGTCATCACGGCATGAACATCAACACTGTCATCAACTCCAAACCCGACACATAATGGTAGATGGATAGGCAGACGACACAATTGCGTACGTAAAGGGCGGCGTCGTTGTTGTTTGAGCTGAAGAGCATTCGTCCTTCCACCAGCACCTCGGCCGGATCCTGAATCCATCGCAGCAGGTGGCGTTGGTGGCGCAGTACACACATGCAGGTGCATTACACATGGGAAATGGTGGAGCAACGGCATTGTATCGTGTAACAGGCGCAAGACACATGGAGAGGTGACGCTCAGGTGATGACACAATCAAATAACACACGCACACATACACACACACACACACACACACACAGTGCGGACCTCGATTGGAGCGACGGGGTGCTTGAGGTGGACAGGCCATCGCTCGTCTTTGGTCAACGCTGTAATCGACAATGATGCACACACATACATGAAGTGAGCAGAGGAAGACAAGGTTGTGAGCACGAGGCAGTTCACTGGACGCTGTCCTCGCACGCTCATCATTCTCATGCACACACAACCACACGCAACCACACAACCACACACACACGCACACACACGCACACACACAAACGCACACGTACACATACACAACCACAAACACACATGCGCACACACACAACCACACACAACCACAAACACACACATACACGCGCGCTGTGTGCGTGTGTGACTCACCGAGCATGTACACGAGGGACTGCAGGGATTTGCAGCGTGTGAGGCGCTTGTTGATGGAGAATGGCTGGCCGCCGCGCTCCCGGGCAATGAGATGGTGCGTGCAGCGGCCCTGGTACACCACGCTCAGGATGTACTGCAGACATGGACGATGGGTGGGTGGGTTGGATTGGATTGGATTGGATTGGAGGGTTTGTACAAGGTTGTGCACACTGACATTATTTAAGTGCATGCACACACAACACACACACACACACAACACGCACACACACACACAACACGCACACACACACACACAACACGCACACACACCTGGTTTGGGGAGTCAGCATCTGTTGTTGTCTTGCGCCTGAAGCTTGCGGCAACAGAGGAGAGTGCAGCGAAAGTGCTCCGGCGGCGCGGACTGGCATCAACGTGGCCCATCCACGCGGGACCCGCTGGCATGTCCTCTGCACACGCACACGCACGTGTGCATTCACGTGTATGTGTGTGATTGCATGAGTGGATGTAAGAGTGAGCGAGTGTGTAAGAGTGAGCGATTGTGTGTGTGTGTGTGTGTGTGTGTGTGTGTCAGCATTGGTGTGTATATTCACACCTGTGTGCGTTTTGTGTTCACGTGTTTTGAATGAGCCAAAATCGTTCAAGCATGCGTTGGCTGGGTCAGGGGTACACGTCAACTACACGCACTCATTTTCCGCAGCATCTTGATGGACACGCGGTGCAAGCTGTCGCGCGGCCCGAGGGAAAAGTTTTCACTGCAGCGGCGGCACAATGGTGTGAGCAGTCCGGTGGATGACAAAGGATGAAGGGGGGGGGGAATGACAGCAGTGCATTCAACACGTTTCACAAACAAGTGTTTGCAAGCGATTGTACTCACGCACGCACGCACGCACGCACGCACGCACACACAATACAACACAAAACTCACACACACACACAACACACACACACACACACACACACACACACACACACACACACACACACACACACACACACACACACACAATACACACACCTGGTTGCGGAAGGTACGGTATCTGTTGCTGAGAATGAGCCGTATCCGCCCTCCTCCTGCGCAGCGCCGTCGTTGTCGTCTGCATCTGAGCCATCATCCTCCACGTCAGACAACGCGTCGTCACGTTGGTGCGGCTCATCACGGCTGCTGCCGTCCACACCGGTGCCCGCCATGCCCGACACGCGGCGTGAGCGGGCGGGGGACGACGTTGGCGATGTGTTGCTGGAGAGCAGTGCTGCTGCTGTTCCCCCATCTGCAGATGGCGGTAGCAGCTGCTGTTGGGACCCGCGACGGGATGACGATGCGTACATGTCGGATATGGTCTGTGCCATGGAGCTGCGACGTGGGCGCGCTGCTGTTGCGTCCACGCTCGCACCACGCGGCCGCCCGGTCACCACATTCTCGCGCGGTTTCGTGCTGGGGTTGTTGGTGTGGTGGTTGTTGTTGTTGGTGTGGTGGTTGTTGTGAGCTTGGGCGTGGAGATGCTGTTGGATATGTGTGGGGCAAAATCACACCGCGTATGTCGTGGGCCGTGCTCGTACATCCACTGAGGCATAGTGGGGTTCGCCATAGAACAACAAACACAAACGTAACCAATTCCACACACACACACACACACACACACACACACACACACACACACACACACACACACACACACACACACACACACACACACACAC
>NW_004754912.1:1071786-1091265 GCF_000188695.1 Salpingoeca rosetta | reverse complement strand
ACGTGCACAACGGCACGACACAGACGCCATGCAGCCCGCGGACTACGACCGGTTCAAGCCGTTCTTCAGCAAGGTGATTGCGGACTACCACGGCGTTGCCGAGGATGCCAAGCACGTGAACAGCTGGGACCTGTCTGGGGTTGAGGGCCTTCCTGAGGGCGGCAAGCTCGACCTTGCGGCACTTGGGCTGCCAGCCCTGAGCATGCGCGTGCGCGTTGGACGCAACCTTGCTGACTTCCCACTGCCAGGCGCCATGACGCAGGAGGACCGCGTCAGCCTCGAGAAGAAGGTGTGTGTGTGTGTGTGTGTGTGTGTGTGCATGTGTGTGTGTGCATGTGTGTGTGTGCATGTGTGTGTGTGCATGTGTGTATGCGTGTGCGTTCATACCCTGATGCGTGAGCCCTCACTGCTTCACCTCGCCCCCACCCCACTCTCTTCCTCGCTCGCTCACACATCACTCACATCGCACACACATGGCACACATGGCACACAGATGTGCGAGGCGTTTGAGAAGCTCAAGGCAATGCCCGAGTACGGGGGCGGGTACAACTCGCTGACGCCCGGGCACCCGGACAAGATCAGCGACGAGGAGTACAAGCAGCTGGTGGCGGACCACATCATGTTCAAGGACATGGCGGCAGACCCGTACCTGGCGAGCGCGGGCATTGCGTCTGACTGGCCGTACGGGCGCGGGTGCTACGTGTCTGAGGACCGCGGGTTTGTGATCTGGGTTGGCGAGGAGGACCACCTGCGCATCATGTGCATGAAGAAGGGCACGGTGCTGAACGACGTGTTTGACCGGCTCAAGACGGCGCTTGATGTTGTGAGCGGGATTGAGGGCCTGTCGTTTGCCATGTCGCCAGACTACGGCGTTGTGACGAGCTGCCCGACGAACCTGGGCACGGGGATGCGCGCGAGCGTGCACATTGGGCTTCCGAAGCTGACGGCTGACGGGACAGATGCCAAGGCGAAGGAGGTGTGCAAGCCGCTTGGGCTGAGTGTGCGCGGGATTGGCGGAGAGCACACGCCGATTGGCGAGGGCGGTGTGTGCGACATCTCGCCACGCGCGCGCTTCTGCATCACGGAGGCGGAGATCATCTGCGCGCTGTACAAGGGCATCAAGCTGCTCAAGGAGAAGGAGGACGCGGCCAGCGACGAGTCCACGGCTTGATCCGCTGCTCACCCGTGATCTCGCGTTTGTGTGTGTGTGTGTGTGTGTGTGTGTGTGTGTGTGTGTGTGTGTGTGCGTGTGTGTTGTGTTGTGTTGTGTTGTGTTGTGTGTTGTGTGTTGTGTGTGTATGTGTCGGCTGGTTGGTTGGTTGTGTTTTTCTGTGTGTGCGTGCGCGCGCATCGGTTGCGCTCCTTGCCAATGGCGAGTTTGGTTCTGTCGTACATTCACTTCTACAAACACAAACGGCAGCACCAGCATCTACATGGCCCATCAAAACCCATTGATGCCTCAAACAGAGAGAACGCGAGAAGGGAAGGAAGAGCGTGTTGTTCCAATAAAACACAGCAACAGAAAACGCAACACGATGACAAAAGGACAACGAAACAAGGGCGAGGGAGGTTAGGAACAGTATTGTGTCTCTCGCGCTGGTGGTGGTGGTGGTGGTGGTGGTAGTTGGCTCAGTTAGGCAGTAACAGAAATGCAGAAAGTCAACGGTAGGAAGGCATGGCAATTCAAATTCAACAAAAGCAGCAATTGTGTGTTCCTCAACGAGAGAGAGAGACACACACGCACACACGCACGCACACACATGTGAACGTTCACAAGCACACACGCACACACGCGGTGGCTCAGGCAGTGACTTCCTTGGAGCGCTTCATAGGCGTCTGGTTGACTCGCACATGGAAGTTGAGAGGGGGAGAAGAAGCATGTGAGCCGGGGCACGCAACGCAACGCGACGCAACGAAACGAAACAGAACTCAACACAACAGCTGCCACAACCCAACGAACAAAACCACACATGCACACAAACACAAACTCTCTCGCCACCATTGCTGCATGGTGCTATTGCACCTCAGAGAGCAGTGGGTCGACCTCCTCCTCTTCATCCATGGCGGTGGTGTTGGCGTTTGCACTCTTCGCCTGTC
The DNA here is from genome assembly GCF_000188695.1 of Salpingoeca rosetta. Taxonomy (NCBI): domain Eukaryota; class Choanoflagellata; order Craspedida; family Salpingoecidae; genus Salpingoeca; species Salpingoeca rosetta. Next base: position 1,089,168 of record NW_004754912.1, on the reverse strand, counting down.
CATCATCATCATCGCTGCTGCTGCTCAGTGTCTTGAACACGGGCGGTGGCAGCGGCCATTTTGACACGGCGCGGCGCACCCTGGCGTGTGTGCATTGTAGTGTGTGAATGTGCGTGTGTGTGTGTGTGTGTGTGTGTGTGTGTGTGTGTGTGTGTGTGTGTGTGTGTGTGTGTGTGTGTGTGCAAGCGCATGCTGTTAGCGACTGACATGGGTCAAGGGCTGAATGCCGCCATCGTTACGTAGACCAGACAACGTATGCGCTATTCCCTATCCCAATCCTTTGTCATCGCACACATGCACACACACACGCACACACACACACACCTGGTGTTGTCCGCTGGGCTCTCCAGAACAATCACGTCTGTCTCCACGTCATCAACTGTGGACAGGCGACCCAATGCCTTGGTCGCCGCAGTTGTGTTCGCCGCCGGCGCTGCCGTTGCTGTGGCAGTGGAGGCAGTGCGAGCACCTGTTGTTGCGATTGTTGATGATGTGTTGAGGAGGTGATGGTCATGGCGGCAGCGGTAATCATGTGGCGCGGTGAGTGGTGGACGCATTGCGGTAGAGAGCACTCAGGAAAACACCACATATTCACTCACCCACATTCGCAAGCAACAGACACACAAGCACACACGCAAATCACACCTGGCTTCTTACTGGACGCGAGCTTCGAGGCCGGGGTGCGAACCCACGCCAGCGGATTGGCGCGCAGCGGCGTGGTCATGCCGGCAGTGGCGCCACGACCGCGCTCACCACCTGCTTGACATGCACAACAAACACGACGAAAATGGGGTGTGTGTGTGTGTGTCAACGATTCAATGGCGAGCACTGTGTGTCATTTGTTGTCATCGCCATCCACATTCCAACAAGAGAAGGTACACGACCGCCGCCCCTGTATGTCCAACTCACGCATGGCGACTGGCGTGAACGCGGCTGCAGAGGTGCTGCTGCGAAGCGGGGTACGCGCAGGGTCGGAGCGGCTGGCGGTGGCACAGTGACATGGGTTAACATCACGAGTAATGAGCGTGCAGAGAGCGCAGTAGAGATGGATAACATTGCGCGCACACGCGCACACATACACGAAAGCAAGCAAACTAACAAACCAACCAACAAATCAACCAACACACACGTGCACACACATACGCACATATGCATGCGGACCTCTGTCGGCGCAGGCCAGACTGCTGTGTGCGGAGACGTGGTGCCTTGAAGTTTGGCGTGTCCATGCCCGCAAGGAACGGTGACGGTGCGGTGGAGGCCGAGCGAAGACGCGGTGTCATGCGAGACGGCGTGGCAGCAAGCGACATGCTGAACAGGGTGGTGGTGGTGGTGGTGGTGGTGGTGGTGGTGGTGGTGGTGGTGGTGGTGGGCACACACATGAGGGGGCGGAGCAAAGTAGTTTGTGAATGCACGCAGCAAGTGCAGTGGTGTGACTGAGCTGTCATGACCACACATTTCCTGTTGTGCTCATCGCGGTTGTCACAATCGCCACCGCTATGTTAGCCACGTCCAGCACTGCCATGCAAACGTACACAGACACGCGGCGGCTGCGAGCTTCCTTCTCAAACTGCTCCAGGTCAAACTTGATCTCGCGTGCAAGCTGCTGGTTTGCACTCAGCAACTCTGAACAGCGCATGCAATCATCAACACAACAGTCATGAGGGCGTGCCACAGCACCTGTATGCACGTGTCATCCATTCCTGTCTTCAAATCCAAAATACACGCAACACAGTATCCACGTACACGCGCGTACGCAAATAATGTATGCCCACACTCCGCCCGTAACAACAACAACAACAACAACAACAACAACAACAACAACAACAACAACAACAACAATAACAACAACAACAACAACAACAACAACAACCCGTTTCTCACCTTCAACCTCGTCCCTGTGGTCGGCCATCACTTCGCGCAGGTAGAGCATGATGTTTCGCTGGAGCGGCGAGCGTTTGCGGTCCAGCGCATTCTTCAGCTGCACAACAATCGGCAGTATGTTCTGCACGAGGTTCTTCTTCGCAATCTGCCGGGGTTTTATTTGTTTTGGGGTGCGTGTGTGAAAATGCATGTGCCAACAACAAGAATGTCTTGCACACAATTCGGCCACCCACACCTCAAAGAAAATGCGACTTTCAGAGAAGACGAGCAAACACATCAGTACGCAAAACGCACCTTTGAAATGAGCTGGGCCTTGACAGCTGCCTTTCCGGATGCTTTGTCCTCTTCGTCCTCCAGGTCGCCGCTTGTGTCTGTCGCTTTGCCAAGCTTGATGTCCTGTTCAGCAACATAAAACGCGCAACAGACACGTGTGTGTGTGTGTGTGCGTGTGTGTGTGTGTGTGTGTGTGTGTGTGTGTGTGTGTGTGTGTGTGTGTGTGTGTGTGTGTGTGTGTGAGGAACAACACCATGCACAAACCTTCCAATTTGTTGACGGTTGGCATGCATACTGTTGTCCACCACACCACCTCAATACCACCGCCGCCGCCGCCACGACCACCACAATACCACCACCATGCACAACAACTGCCATCATCATGATCACCTTTGACGAGAGAATGAGGAGGGCGTCCGTGAGAACATTCTGCATTTCAGAGTTCAACTCGAGCTCTTCATCTGCAACGGCGTTCAGCACACCCTGGCACAGGTCCTACATCCACCACACACCCACACACGCACACGCACAAGCGCACACAGAATGATGGTATAGTGAGCTTCAGCACCCGCGTCGAACACACCCCCTTGCTCATGATCACGCACAGGTAAAGTAATGCCTCAGTAAAACAAGGGAGAGGTGAATGTGTGTGTGTGTGTGCGCGCGTGCAAGTGCCTCCTCTGAGTGCGTACATGCTGAGTGCCTGACCTGTGTGATGTTGAGCCTGTCGACATCAGTGCAGTGCTGCAGCATTATGCGATACATGTACTCGCGCTTGGTCCGGTTCTCAACACCCTGGTGACACGGGCACAGGTGCGCGCATGCATGGACATGTGCACAACCATGTTGCGTGTGAGCGTGAAGATAAACAAGGCCATCGCTTCTTCGGCAAACACAAAACATGACACACGCTGCCGTCTCACCACCCACCTCCCGCCACCAACAATGCCTCACAAGCCACCCGCCCTTCCATCCAGTGTGTGTGTGTGTGTGTGTGTGTGTGTGTGTGTGTGTGGCTACCAAAACTACGACACAACAAAGGGCACTCGCTGTGCCTGCAAGCATTGTTTTAACGCACGGTGAAGTTGAAGCGGGCACGATCTGCGTCGGATTGGGGGAGGCGGTTGTAGGTCGGGTGCTGGCGGTGGTCGTTGAGGTGATACACAGCCTCAACAAAGTGCTGTCAGCGTGTGCCATTGGTGGGTTGTTCCATGGGCCAGCAGTGGGTTAGATACGCAATGTCGCTGAACGGGAAAGGCGAATCCCATCCACCAGAACGCTTGATGATGACGGTTAAGACCAACACGTGGCATGTGCTCATATGCAACGCTTTGCCGACTCCGTCACCAGCATGCATACCTGTGCATGTACATGTGTGCACGTGTACAAGTGCATGTATGTGCATGGACGTACCGCGCGGAAGATGGTTGGGTCGCGGGCGAAGAGGAGATGAATGAGGCAGAAGTTGGCTGTTTCGAACAAGAGGCACAATTGGGGGAGGCGGCCGTGAGTGAAATGGTGGCGAAGGCAGCACGACAAGGTGACAGGAACAGTAGAGAGTGACAGAAAAAACTTCAACAGCGCCACAGTTGCCACGGCGGTTGATTCTCAAGTCCCAGAAAGAGAGGAGGGCAATCTACATCCGTCACTCTGCACACATGTATGGGTTGGTGTCTTGACGCAGATCGAATATGAACTGACCAAGGTTCCTGACTTGCATATCATCATCAACGAGGGTGACAAGCAGACGGAAGAACAGCACGCCCTTCAGCTTGATGTAATCCTCAGTCAACAGCCTGAACGCAAGCAACATCGTTGTTGTTGTTGTTGTTGTGGTTGTTCGTGGCGGCGAAAAGAGCATACAGAGGATTAATAAAGGGGCTCTTGACATGATCGCATCGTGGCGTAGGATTCTCAACACTTCAACACATGTCAATGGATAACGGAGGAGAACCCTCGCCACACAGGTGCTGAGGCGTTTATACCGTGTGAGGAGCATGAGAGCCTGGCGACGGACGAGTGGTGACTCATCGCGAAGACAGCCGGCCAGCGTCGGGATGTACCGCTCCACAAACGTTGTGTACCTGTCGGGTGGCGCATACTCGGCTACAACGTGAGGACATGTGGCCGTGCAAGCATGCATGAAGTTGCCACGACACGACAACAGCTCTCTCTCTCTCTCTGTCTCTCTGTCTATCTCTCTGTCTGTCTATCTCTCTTTGTCTATCTCTCTGTCTGTCTATCTCTCTCTCTCTCTCTGAGCGCCCTCACAAGCGCCATGACCTGCCACACCCCTCAAACCCTTCACACGCACACACACGCACGCACAGCATAGCCAGTGTCATCAGTGCATCACCTGATGCAGAGATCGGCCATGATGACAACGATGTTGTTTCTAACGGCGGCATCTGGACACTCGTCGAGCTCCCGCGCCTGTCACATCGCAGCAAAGGCCATCGTGGGGGCAGTCGCGGTGGTGAGAATAGCATTGTGAGCGGTGGTGGTGGTGGTGATTGTGTGACGTGAGGATAGGATTGTTGGTGGTGTTTCATGTGTCCCTCAGACAAGATAACGATAGTGTCAGTAGGCAATCTGCCTCCGACAGACAATGGCAGCCACGACAAAGCCGCACCATGGATGAGATCCACGTCTTGGCCAGCTCCTCTCGCTGCAGGCAAACCTGAACCACACACGCGCGCGCACGCACACAAATAGGCGCACACAAATAGACGCACACAAATAGACGAACGTGCACACGCACACACACACATACAAATTCACCAGCATTGATAAGCGGGAGAAGGAAGAACACTGAATCGTCCACTTCATATGGTGTCACCAGGGCTGCATCCAACAGCAGCAACCCCCGTCAAAATACACACAGACGAACGACACACACACACACATGACACACACACAACACACATAACACACATACATGACACACCTTGCCGAGCGCGAGATACGCGTGTGCGCGCAAAATGGGGTTGCGTTCCTTCTACACATATCAGTTCACCACACGGACAACGGTACAAGTCAAGTAGAGTCGGGCGAAAAATCACGGGAGCGAGGCACACTCACGAGCAAAACACACATTCACACACATATTCTCTCACGCACACGCACACACACACACGCACACACTCCCTCCTACTCTCACTCATTCGCACTGCGCCAACGTACGTCTGCGCGGGCGATGATTGCTTGGAGCGGAAGAACAAGCGCGTCATCCACGCTCTGTGGACACACCATGGCAGCCTCGCCTGCTCGCAGGTCAACAGCACGTCACACCATACCCGTGATGCAAGGTGTCAGGGTTGCAAAGGACAAGGAAACGCGCACAAGGACGAACGAGGCCCACACACACGCATGTGACACATTGATGTTGACTTCGAAGAACAACCTGCATCACCACGTCGACCATTGCTACCACCGACACCAACGCGATGATGTGACGCACCAAGGGTGAAGATGTGGCGGGCAGCGGCTGTTTCGTCCGGTGACTGCGACTGCGTCGTCGTGATGCAATCCCGGCACTTGTGCAGCACCTGCCGGCAAAATTCAACAGAGGCTGGGCCATATGTTGGGGGTTGTGTGTGTGCGTGTGCGAAAGATGTGTTACACGTGAGTTGCTTGAACGCAGAAGCAGCGTTGGATCACGCGCCACCACCCCAACCCACAAGAACAACAACTTCAACAACAACAACTTCAACAACAACAACTTCAACAACTTTACCAACAACGACAACTTTACCAACAACAATACGAATGCTTACGCTTTGCCAGGCCTTCCTTGCTGTTGTTGTCCAGAGCATCAAACTGAGAGCACACCGCATCATACATTGCGCAGACAAATCAAATGAGTGAACACGATCAAGACGCACCAAGATGCACCAAAACTTGAAGGTGCAAGAGGAGAGTGGCTGTCTGCTCATCCCCCCCCCCAAACACACACGCACACACACAGTGTAAAGGCATGCATCAAGTACATCATCATCATCATTATCACCACCATCATCATGATCGTCATGATCATCATCATGATAACCATCATCATCATCACCTTGGTGATTGTGGCCATGGCAATCGCGATGAGAGGCGGTGGCAGCGAGAAACCGAGCACGTGGCGCTTGAGTTGGCCTGCAACGCCCATCGGCAATGTACACGCGTGAACGAACCAGTGCAGAGAGAACTCCCATGAGGAAGCATGACGACCAGCCGCCCAGTCAACCAACGACGCAGTAGCCGACGTGTGCAAACGGAAGTGTGCGCGCTCGCGTGCACATGATCACACTTGCACTTTATCCAAACAGACAAACACATACGAACACAGACACGTCCGCAAGTAAACAAATCAAACACGTATACATCCTACAAACGTGCATTTCTGTCCCACCTGTGAGGGAGGACCGCTGCTGTTGCGTCATGCGATCACCGACGGCGTTTAGAATGGTCAGGATCACGCTGGAAACGGACGTGTTTTCCAGCACGCTCTCGCTCCAATACTTGTACACCAACGCAGGGTCTACCAGCATGCCACCCTGCGTCGCCACAATCGAAAGAAATGACCACGCAGCCTGCAATATGTGTGTTTGTGTGCGTGTGTGTGTGTGTGTGTGTGTGTGTGCGTGTGAGTGTGTGAGTGTGCGTGCGTATGTGTGTGCGTGTATGCATATGCGCGGGTGTATGCATGTATGTGGAGTGCACCGACAGCAATTTGGTGAGAACTACTCTTGCTTTGCGCAATGTAAACATGCAACAGGCAGCGAAATACGCACACGCACGCACACGCACACAACAAGCTACACCACTCTGCTTCACCCCATCCCATCGCACATCGCACATCCCACAGGCTCACCGTCTTTCCGTTGTCCACCCTGCTAAAGAGGGCTTTGATGTGCTTGGAGGTGATTTGCTTGTTGCGCTGCCAGTCTGCACAGCCACGCTGCACATACCGCCTGCATCCGTGAGAGGTGTGTGTGTGTGTGTGTGTGTGTGTGTGTGTGTGTGTGTGTGGATGAGCGTTGCACGTTTTTGGAGTGCCAACATGGCAACAAATAAAGAAGTGTTTGTGTCTGTGTGTGTGTGTGGTATGGGCCACCGATGGAATCAAACGTCAGGACAACAACACCCCTGTCACATGCACACGTTCAACCACATGAACATACCACCATACCACAAAGCCCGCCAACGCACAAGAAGCATCAATGCATGCGCGCACCTGTACTCCGGGTGCTCTGCAAGCCACTCGAGGAGGCTGTCTGTGAGATCACTCGTTTCCTCCAACACGCCGTCAAGCAGAACTGATGCAACGATGCTCGTGCACCTGCACACACACACCAAGTGACGCAGGGTTGTGTGCCAACGTGGGGTTGGTGAGGGTCGTGTGTGAGGGTAAAGGTGAGGGGAATATGTGTGACCTATGAGGTGCAGATATGCAAGAACACATTATGGGACGCAAGCACTCATGCCGCCAACGCTGCAGTCAGCTCCTTTCCCACAGGCCCCACTCTCCAGGCAACAGCAGCAACATGAGTCCACGGTACTTGGTTCTGACGGTTTCCTCATTGTCCAGCATCAGCGGCAGCGCGCTCTCAAAGAACGACCTGGCACACACACACACACACATGGTGTCATGATGGTTCAGTGTGTGAACACACACGCACAGCGGAGTAAGCAAATGCACAATCGTGTACGCTAAACGTCTCTCGCAAGAGCACATGCGTTCACAGCCTCTCCGCCAAGATCACCACCAGCATCACCACCGGCACAAGCACACACCTTCTGACGACTTCGCTGTGGCGGTGGTGTGCGAGGACGCGGTGTGCAGACTCGAGGGCCTGGCGCCGCACAGAGAGCACAGGATCCCGGCACCGCCCCGTCAGCGACTCAATCTGGTAATCGTGGTGGTGGTGGTGGTGATAGTGTTGATCGTGGTGGTGATGTCAGTCGTTGGTGTACATACAGTGCATGGTTGATCCGTCACAGGCGCCATCGCGACCGCACCCAACATAAATCACCACCGCTACCCTCATCGTCAACGCCACCACCATCACCACCGCTACCCTCATCGTCAACACCACCACCATCACCACCGCTACCCTCATCGTCAACACCACCACCATCACCACCGCTACCTTCATCGTCAACGCCACCACCATCACCACCGCTACCCTCATCGTCAACACCCCACCATCACCACCGCCGCCACCATCATCAACACCCCACCATCACCACCGCTACCCTCATCGTCAACACCACCACCATCACCACCGCTACCCTCATCGTCAACACCACCACCATCACCACCGCTACCCTCATCGTCAACACCATGCTGGCCGCACCTCATGCGCGGTGAGAGAGTCGAGGAGGAGGAGAATGGCCTCTGCTGCAGCAACAGCTACTTTGCGCACGGCGCCTTTGCTGTCAGCAAGGCGGCGCAGCAGCATGTGCGACAACGTGTCCTGCGCAGATGGAAGAAGGATGCGAAGGAGTGGGGAGAAACAGAATGGGGGTGGAAACAGTGGTGGTGGTGGTGGTGGTGGTGGTGGTAGTCACGGAGACAAAGGTTGCGTGGTGATGGGTGAGGTTGAAGGGCGATTGCGATCAAGTTCAGGGAGAAGTGAGAGAGAACGACGCACGACGTTTCAGTACATAGTATGACACGTGTGTGTGTGTGCGTGCTGCCTGAGTTATTTGTCCCACACCTGCTGCTGGCTGCCTTTCTTGCCGCGCGCCGGTGTCTGCGTCGGGTGCGTGTTCTCTGCACTGCCATTGTCCGTGGTGGAGTGCGACGACAACAGCGACGACGATGGTGGCGGCACAGGAGACGAGGATGCGGCGGAGAGCAGTGCGCTGCTTGCAGTGGCCGCCAGGTCCTGAAGTGCACATCAACAGGCAACCACATGCAAGGGGAGCGGGGGAGTGGGTGAGCGATTAGGTGTGTGTGTGTGTGTGTTTGTGAGCACGTGTGTGTACCAAAGAGGGAGTGAGCGCGTGATAAGGTGTGTGTGCGTGTGCGTGTGCGTGTGTGTGTGTGTGTGTGTGTGTGTGTGTGTGTGTGTGTGTGTGTGTGTGTGTGTGTGTGTGTGTGTGTGTGTGTGTGTGTGTGTGGCTGCCATGCTTGTAAGCACGACTGCTGTCCGCTTCCATCACGCCCAGCACAGCACCAAAACGCCACCATCACTACCGCCAGCACCTGGATGGAGGCCTCGCGATACAGCTGCAAGATCACTTCCTTCAGGCGGGCAATACCGCTGCTGCCATTCACGTCGCTGCCATCGTGGCCATCGGTGGCCATAGCTGCGGCCGCAGCAATGTCGCGCAGGCTGCGGAGTGCACGCACGCGCACATTCACCGCCTTGTCGCTGCACCGCCTGGTGGCCAACCAATGGCGACACACAACGCGCACGCACGCACAAGAACAAAACGTCAGCAGGGTTGTTTGGGCACCAGACATGGACACACATGACACAGCACGTGCTGCAAGCAGCAAACAAACCCACAGCAGCCCCATCACTGCCGCTCTCAGCTGCTCTCAGCGCCCACAATTCACAATCATCATCAACAACATCGACCCACCACCTCCTCCATTCATCCTCAACATATCACAAACACCATCGCCACCTCTACCACCGGCTTAGCGTCTTACAGGAAGATGAGCTGCACGAGCTTGCGCTGCACGTCAGCGGACGACGATGAGAGTGATGGTGACGATGATGATGACGACTGCTGTGATGGGCTCTTCACAGGTGTGGACGCCGGCGAGAACGAAGTATCGCTGCCGCTGCTGGCCTTTGCTGCTGCTGTTGTGTTCGCTGTGTTGGTCAGTGCCTCCTTGCTCGTCACCGCCGTCCAGAACGCAGTGTCCTAACACATGTCGAACAGCAAAGGGTGAGCAGCCGCAGATTAGCCACGCACGCAAACGTGCACGCACATTCACCACAAAACTCACGCCTCCCCCTGGCCGCCACAGCACACAGCACACACACCACAACACACACACCACAACATACACACACCACAACATACACACAACCGTACCACACACATTACCGTTGTCCACCACAACACAACACAACCACAACTGAACTGCTCATCACAATCACCCCCATCCCCTTCCTAGCTGCACGATAGGGCACTCACGATGAGGACATGTGCGACGTATTCAATGGCCAGCGTGCGGTGGGCCGTCTTGCTGCTGCGGGAAAAGTGGTGCAGCCACGACGCAAGGGACAGACCCTCGCGCACAGGCAGCAGGCGCAACACATGCACAAACGCCTGGTGGTGATTGGTGGTGGTGGTGGAGTGGAGCGGAGTGTGAGTGTGGTAATAGCAGCATGATGGGATACATCCTGTGAGACGTGCACGGTGTGATGTGAAGAAACATAGACCTCGGAATGGCCAAACACTCACTTGAGCGCACGTACACGTGTATGTACACTGTCACCCCCCCCCCCACACACACACAAGGTGTCACGACGCCACCGTGTCTGCCAGCAACAGCACCTCCTCACCTGTGCGCCCTGCTCGCGGTGTGCAGCGCGATCGGCAACAGTCGTGCAGAGGTGTTGGCCCATGATGCGGAGATACTTGCACACATCCACAGCATCCGGCGATGTTGACAGAACGTCCAGAAACGAGAGGGCAAGGTTGCGGACACGGAGCTGGGCCTGCGTGAACGACGACGACGACGACGAGGATGATGATGATGCCATTGTCGTATGTGCAGCTGCACCGCTTGTCCAAGACATGTTGAGGGTTTGGAGCAGATTCTTGAAGACGAGGCGTGTGGCGTCTCTCATATCAGACCTCGTGCACAGCGCATACAGGCCCTGTGTGGAGATGGATGCACGTGGGCGGTGAGGAACAGTTGACGTCGTGGTGTCTAAGCATGACTGTGTGTTTGTGTGTGTGTGTGTGTGTGTGTGTGTGCGTGCGTGTGTGTGTGTGTGTGTGTGTGTGCGTGCGTGTGTGTGTGTGTGTGTGTGCACTTACGGCGAAAGCAATGGCGGAGATGCTGCCTGCAGTCGCGATGTCATCAACAGCAGTGAGTTGATCACGCGTCAAGGCGGCGGTGGTCGGCGCCGACGTGCGTGACGCCTGCGCAAGCACCTGAGACACGGTATCGCAGTCAAGACGAGTGTGTGCGTGTATGCGCGCGCGTGTGTGTGTGCGTGTGTGTGTGTGGTTAAACGACCAACGCGTGAAGCATGAATATGTGATGAACAATTCATGAATTGAACTTCGCCCAATCACGCGCGCACGTGCGCGCAGAAGCTCATACATGCTTCCAAACGCGTACACAGGAGTAGCATGAGCAGGGAGCACCGTACCTCGACGACGATGTCGGTGCTGTCTGCAATGGACGGGAAGATGGGACTGGCAGCAACGCGAGCAAGAACAGCCAGCGCCACGCGCACGTCCTCGTCAGCAGCAGCACCCGCCGTCTTGGCGCTGCTGCCCGTTGATCGCGACACTGCAGCCGCGCGGCGTGGGTGAACGTGTGAGAATATGGAGCAAACGCGTGTGTACCGGTGGTGGCAGTACGTGATGGATTAAGATTACATAAACCACGCAAATGCAAGTTGCACACGCAGACACGCGCGCGCACACGCACGCACGCACGCACACACGCACACACACACAGCGCCAGCACCTGTTGGGATTGCGGCTTGAACGGCCTGGCAGGCGCGGCGGCAGAGCATGGGTGTGTATGTCTTGTGGGCGGATGCACCGGGAAGGAGAAGCAGCCGCAGGTACACGCTCGCAGCCGCTAGCTCAGCGCCATCCTGGCAGTAGGGACAGCGGGAGGAGGGGGGCAAGCGTGAGATGGGAGAGGGCGGTGGGAGAACGAGAGAAGATGACGAGGAGGGGAGGGTGAATTGAAGGTGTGACGACAAAAAGTCACAGATTGCACCTCTCTCTCTCTCTCTCTCTCTCTCTCTCTCTCTCTCTCTCTCTCTCTCTCTCTCTCTCTCTCTCTCTCTCTCTCTCTCTCTCTCTCTCTCTCTCTCTCTCTCTCTCTCTCTGATCGATCAAAAACTGGCATGCTGTTGACCCTGTGTGCACGCTGGGCTCACGCACGAGCAGCCAGCGATGATGGCAAGGTTAGCAAAGATGATGGCATCACGACCCGAACCTTGGCGTCAATGTGGAAGGCAAGAACGGCAACGAGAGCACGCACGCTGCAGCTCTGCTCCGCCAGGAAAATCCAGAACGTGTCTGACAACAAGAAGGGGTCGTGTGAGACAGGAAAATACCTGGAAACGTGGTTACTGCTCAGTATACGGAACCAACAACAACAACAACAACAACAACAACAACAGCAGCAACAACAACAACAGCAGCAACAACAACACGTCGTACCAGAGGCGTCTTCTTCCCCTTGCCAGGCTGCAATCGAGTTTGCGAGTTGCTTGAGGGCTTCCACGACGCTGTGCACATCTTCTTCAATGGGCAGTGGCTCTGTGTTGCAAAAGCAATCACCACGCAATCGACAACGTGAACAACCTCTCAAAACGTCGCACATTCACCCCAAACGCAACAACTACACCACCCGTGTGTGTGTGTGTGCGTGTGTGTGTGTGTGCGTGTGTGTGTATATGTGTGTGTGTGTGCGTGTGTGCGTGTGCGTGTGTGTATGTGTGTGTAAATGTCGTTGTGTTGTTCTCGTGTCACACGCCCGGCAACGAACCGGAAAGATCCGAGAGGTCAACGAGGGCATGATCCCACGCCTCGGTGACGAACGCAGGCGGGGCGTCGACAACGTGGAGGGTGGTGAGCGCTGCTGTCGCAGCGGTTTTGGCTTGAGCCATCCCTGAGTGTTCAGACCAGGATGGTGGCAATAATTGACATGCACCCTAACCAAGAAGAGAGGCGGGGTGTTGAGGGTTGAAACAGGCGAGAACGCCTTTGTAGAGCAAGCCGCAGAGCCAAGCGAGCAAACCAGCCATCCAGCACACATACAACACATACACCGGCCACGCATTATGTATAAACACATACACAACGCACTCACGTACAACACACACCACCCACGCATGTACAAACACTCACACAACCCACACACACTCACAACGCACTCGCTCAGTCGTTGGTTGTCTTCCGTTGGTTGAATGCTTCGCGGCACATAACGGCTGGAGAACATTTGCCATATTTTACACTAATTTGTTTTGGTTCGATTATTTATTGAAGATTTCGATTAACATTCGGTAACAAAGCCGACCTTTTGGGCACGAGAGGAAGAAGGAAGACGAAAGAAGACAGCTACGACCATCACCATCGTCATCGCAATCATCAACCACACCAGCCAACCACAGCAGCAGCAGCTGGTGCACAAGCCACAAGCCCCATTGTCACGCACCGTGTCTTGAGCTTCGTGCGCGTGCGCACACGGCATGGATGCGCACGATGCGAGCAATGGTCGTCTTGGCGGCGGTGGAGATGAGGCGGTTGCGTGGGTGCCAGTCTGTATCCAATATGTGCACAAGATGTGCTGCGGCAAGGCTGCCCCATTACGTGACGTCAGCAGCACAGGCATGAGGTCAAAACTTCAAACGCCGCCATCATCCTCGGTATCCTCACCGCCTCCATCGTCGGCCCCGGCCAGCACGACCACCCCGCGTGAGTCGCATTTCATGAAGTGCACTCCTTCCTCATTGACTGCTTATTCGCCTGTGTGCAGGTTTGATCAATATCCTTCTGTAACTCATCGCGCTGTCCCGCATTTGAACACCCGTTCCACTCGAGACTCACGTGCCCCCCCCCACCATCGCCATTGCCATCGCCATCGCCATCGCCACCTTCCTTCCCTTGTCCACCAACTTCGTTCCAGGGCCCCTCTCGCCTCCACTTTCCCAAGCAGCTGTCCCCATGCAAATGGTACGATGATGAAGAACAGAGGGCATGTTGTGGCGTGCCAACCTTCATCATTGCACGCAATACCGAGGGTGACTGCAGTGCATATTCGGCAATGGCAGCGAGCCTACTTCCTCGAATTCCTTCACCGTCCCATACAGAGATGCTTCCTGTGCCTGTGCACACACGGTTGCCCAGCCCATACACCACATTGGCAACATGCACATCGCACTTACACAAACACACTCACACTCACGCGCATACAAACACTCACACACATACGAACACATGCACAAACAAACAAATGCGCGAACAAACAAACACACTCACACTCACACACATACAAACACTCACTCTCACTCTCACTCACTCTCACACACATACAAACACTCACTCTCACACTCACACACACTCACACTCACTTACACTCACGCACCCACACTCACACCCACACTCACACTCACACTCACACACACGCATACAAACACATGCACACAAGGATGACGGCCCGTGTGATGGAGCGAGGGAGCCTGCTGCGATCAGGTCGACGTGGCCATTGCATGAGGCAGTGGCCGCCAACCGTAAGGACTTGGTTGAAGCGCTCCTGCAGCAAGGGCACGACGACATTGCGGCACAGGACAACCACGGCAACACGCCATTGCACATCGCCTTGCGCAGCAAGGGCAGCGATGTTTTGCCCCCTCTATTGAACGCGTGCAAAGGCCGCACGGATGTGTTTGTAACCCACAACAAGAGCGGCTTGTCACCCTTGAGCGTGGCGTGTGCCAACGGCAACCTGCCGGCGAATCTCGACCGCCCGCTCCAAACACATGTGCACGACACGTCGCCCGTAACCAACAACACCCTGCTGCACGATGCCTGCTACCACTCGCAAGAGTCAGCCGTCCGCAAGGTGCTTGCCGCGTGCACAGACCCCATGCGTTTGCTCCAACACGCCAACACATACGGTGACACGCCGCTCCACGCCGTGTGCACGGCCCGCGGCGACGTGAACGCTGCAGCTGTGCGTAGCATCGTTGCCCTCCTGGTCTCTGACCACGGCCTCGACCCAAATGTTGGCGCGGCGCAATCGCGAACACGTGCGTGAACAACTTACGCTCTGTGTGTATGTGCGTGGTTTTTTTTTTTTGTGTGTGTGTGCGTGTGTATGTGTGCGTGGTTTTGTGTGTGTGTGTGTGTTTGTGTTTACGTGAGTGCTTGTGTGTGTTTACGTGAGTGCTTGTGTGTATGCGTATGTATGTGAGCTTGTGTGTATGCGTGTGGTAGGTGACACAACCGTGTTCTGAATGCATGTGCAGTCTACTCTGCGTACCTGTAACGTGCATGTCGCCCTTGCGTTTCTCACCGGTGCGTGTGCAATTCACAACATGTGTGTGCGTGTGTGTACAGCGCTTCATGTTGCGTGCTACTGCGGAAACAAGGCGGCCGTTTGCGCCCTGCTGGATGTTGGTGCATCCATTCTCGTGCTTGCGCGCATCCCGCGCCCAAGTCTCATTGATTGGGCGAGTGACAGTGACAGCAGCAGCATCCGTTCATCGTCGTCGACCCAATCATATTACCGACAGCCGTGCACCGCCACCTCGTCTACCTCCCCGCCAGCAACGCGACAGCAACAACAACAACAACAACAACAACAACAGCAACAACAACAACAACACCACCACCACCAGCAGCAGCAGCAGCAGCACGCACCACAGGGTGGTGGTGGTGGTGGTTTGAATGCGAACCCTTTTCCGCACGTGCGCGCGAGCAACGGATACATCTCGCTCATGTCTGCCACCAACCGACGCGGGCAGTCGCTCACTTCGCCAACACCCCTGCAGTTGCCCATGCCAATTCACCCCCGGCACGCCAGCCACGTTGGCGGAAACAACCACGAGCTGAACACCAACCAGATGCAGAGCCACCACAACCCCAGCGTACACGACCCCCATACCACCACCAACAGCACCACCAACAGCAGCAGCAGCGCCGCCATGCAGCATTACTCGTCATCCCCGGCGACGGTTGGCATCTCGAGTGTGACAGCTCCCTTCACCGCCCCTGCCACGGCCGCCATGCACGGTCGCAGCGACACCAGTGGCAGATTATTGGGGCGTGGCCGCAGCAGAAGCAGCAGCGACAGCACAACTGCGAGCGTGGGAAGCATGCACGTGTCGCACATCCACGACTATGTGTCGATTGTGAGGGGCCGCGTTGTTTTGCCGCCATCGCACCAGTTACCGTCATCGCCGGCAACATCGACAGCGACTGTGCCCTCCACCGTCCCGTCTGCGACGGCACTGCTAGCCCGCCTGTCCTCCCTCTCCATCAACAACAACACCAACAGCAGAGGCAGCAACAACAACACCAACAGCAGAGGCAGCAACAACAACACCAACAGCAGAGGCAGCAGAAGCAGCAGCAGCAACAAGTGCAGCAGTGCCAGCGGTGGTGTGAAGCGTGCTGGTATTGTGGGAAGGAAGGCACCAACCGATTCGCCAGCGGCAACGGCGCGGCCACACTCACTCCAGCGGTCAGCATCAACCCCACCAACACCATCATCATCATCATCATCATCAACGTCATCATCAGCAGCAGCAGCGAGGAGAGTAGGGCTCCCTGTCACACCACCAACGACAACAGCAGCACTAGCGACCGGGGAGCAACGGAGGCGGCGGCGGCGCGGCGATACTGTGGCGGGCGACACGCGGCGTACCGCCTCTGCTGCTGCCGCTGTGCACGCGCTATCGAGGGGTGCGAGTGTTGATGGGTGCAGCGGTAATGGCAGCGGCAGCGGCAGTAGCGCGACCCGCTCTGAGAACAGCAACTCGATTGCGCTGTCCGGAGAGCTGGATGAGTACGAGCGCTCACGGCTGTCGCAGTCCACAACGGCCAACAGCTACGTGGTGATGCCCACGCCAAACGGATACAGGCGGCGCCCACGCAGCGACAGCACCCCGCTCACCCTCAACGACGACCGCCTGTTCTGCATGCACGAGTACCTTGCGTGCGCGTCACTTCCACACAGGAAACACACGGCTACCACGCACCACCTTCCAGCGCACTCGCACAGCGACGATGGCGAGTGCAGCGTGCCTGCAGGCATAGCACCGCAGCAGCAGCAGCAGCAGCAGCAGCAGCAACAGCGCTCGTGCGTGTGGGAGGAGATGGACAGCAAGCCCGTCAATTGCATTCGCCTGTGCGCCATCATGGGCCAAGACCACATTCTGTCCATGCTGGAGCAGCACGTGAGTATGCGCGTGTGTGTGTGTGTGCGTGTGTGTGTCTGTGCGTGTGTGTGTGAAAGCGTGCATACATGCGTTTGTAAAATATGCGCGATAGCACACATACGTACGTCTGTACGCA
>NW_004754912.1:1059286-1066786 GCF_000188695.1 Salpingoeca rosetta | reverse complement strand
GTACCCGAACATCCCAGTCAAAGTCAACAACGCAGGCCTCTCCCACGGCGCAGGCTTTGCGAATCAAGGCTGCAGCAGTAATGATTTGGAGAGAGGGACGAGCGGCACGTGAGGCAACGGTGAACCGGACACACACGAGGAAGATACGAGGGCGTTCACAGTCCACAACAGGTGCGAGCGTGCACATGCGTGAAACGGCAATCGCACGGTGAGTACCCTTGTGCAGATCGTTCGAGCGCGCATCCAAGCACGCGCGAACAACGGCGCCCTTGGCGCTCGGCAGACCAGACTGCTCCAATGCTTTCACAACCTGCAACCATGCACACACACACACATTGAGTACACGAGGCGAAGTAACTTGCACGCACGCGCACACGCACGCACACACGCACACGCACACGCACACGCACACGCATGCACATACGCACACATACACACACATACACACACACATACACAAGAGACGGGACATGCATGACGACACGCTGCATTCAGCATGTACTTTCCACCTCTTCTGTGCCATTCTCTCGTCCAAATTGCTTCTCGATGGCCTGCGTCAGTGTGTTCACGGTCGAGGTCCACTGTTGCAGGGAGAGCCCCTGTCCAGGTTGGTTGGTAATTGGGTGTTGGTTGGCACACGCATGCGTCAGTCACGCAGTGCAATCAGCTCAACAGGCCCAAACACCGCTAAACCTCGCTCGCACACACACACACACACACACACACACACACACACACACACACACACACACACACACACACACACACACACACACACACGCATGCACTTTCACGCACACGCATGCACTTTCACGCACACGCATGCACTTTCACGCACACACACACACGCATACGCATACGCACACACACACACGCACACGCACACGCACACGCATACACACACACACGCACGCACAAACACACTGACAGTGGCGATGCCGGAGAATGAGGGAGGGTCTTGGCCGCAAACGCCATCAATCACGCCGTGCACAAGCTGTCACGTTGCAAAAGGTGTGTTTGTGTGTATGTGCATGTGTATGTGTGTTAGAGAGAGAGTGTGTGTGTGTGTGTGAAAGTGTTGAGCACAACATGAACCAAGGCAGAAACGATAGTGCACACCACAGGCCACAGTGCACGCCACCGCCAACCAACCTGCTGTGCTGCTGCATCCTCCACGCTCGCAAACGCCTCCATCATCTTCGTTGCTGCTGCTCGATTCACAAACAAGGGGTTAATCTTGCATGGAATCAAATTTCAGAATTTGAATGCCGAAGAAGGACTGAACGTGTGTGTTTGGAGTGTGAGGATGGTGAGCAGGGTGGCGAGCACCACCGCCACTCAGGCCACTCATCGCGTTGGTGCTGCATCAGCAGCAGGGACGGCTGCGAGGAGGCTGGTGCGTGCTTGGCGCATGGCGTTGGAGGAGCTTGGCGACCCCGCTGATGCAGAGGCCATGAAGCAGTACATGAAGGGAGTGGCGCCTTTCTTCGGAGTAAAATCTGTGGCGCGACGGAGCGTAGCGAACGCAGCAAAGTCGCAGGCGGCGCTGTCGCCTGACCTCACACGGGACTGGGGCTTTTACGTGGCCGTGATGGACACCGCACTAGACGAGGAGGAGCGCGAACTCCACTACTGCGCCGTGGACCTACTCAGCTCCGCGCAAGCAAAGAAATGCCTGGTACAGCTGGATGCTGAAGCTGCCTCAGCCCAGATTGACGGCGCGCTCAGGCGCTGGGTGACCACGAAACCGTGGTGGGATACCGTGGACTTGCTGGCGTCCCACGTCGGTGGCGCGTTCTGGCAGCACCACACGCCACAGATGCGGGAACACATGCGCTTGTGGCTGAAATCAGACAGCCTGTGGCAGCAACGCACTGCCATCTTGTGCCAGCTCAAGCAGAGACACAGCACAGACAAGGCATTCCTCTTCGAAGCCTGCAGCTCCCTCATGGGTGGCACTGAGTTCTTCATCAACAAGGTGGCCACAGCAGACGCATGCACATGGTGTGCAGGTGCATACCATGTGGTGTGTGTGTGTGTTTGTGTGCGTGTGTGCGTGGGTGTGCGTGTGTGCTTGTGTTTGTTTGTGGGGGTGTTTGTGACTGTGGGTGTGGGTGTGTGTGCGGTTTGAGTGCTTGAGTGAGTGTGACTTTGTGGTTTCGTGTGGTTTCTGGTTGCAGCAAATGCCATGCAACGTTGAACGACGGACAGGGGCATGCGAGTATACAGTCGTTCATTCACTCATGCACTCGTTCACTTGCGTGTTGCCAATACCACCTTCTCAGGCAATTGGGTGGGCGCTTCGGAATTACGCGCGCGTGAACGCCGAGGCCGTTCAGGCGTTTGTGGCGCAGCACGACGAGCGCATCTCCGCGCTCTCCAGGCGCGAAGCCCTCAAGCATATTGGACCTGGTAGTGCTGGCAGCGAGAAGGAAAAAACGGACAGGAAGAAGGACAAGAAGACGGACAACGCGACACAGAAGAGACACCAGCGCGCAAATGCCAAGCGGAAGGCAGCGAGCACAGCCACGCGCTCAAAACGATGACAAATTGGCGTGTGTGTGTGTCTGTCTATGTGTCTGTCTGTCTGTCTATGTGTGCGTGTCTGTCTGTCTATGTGTGTGCGTCTGAGTGCGTGTGTGTTGGCAAGTAGCAACATAAGCAGTCGCTTGTTGATTGCGTTTACATGTGATTCTGAATGAAAAGAGCCTACGATAGTCACGAGTGAGAAAGCCAAAGCAAGCAAGCACGGGTGCAAAGAAAGACACGGGCAGACACAGGTAATAACAGACGGCCTACGATGCAGGAGCGACGCAGACACGACGACAAGCCAAGCGGGAAAGCAGAGAGGGGCTGATAACAAAACTAAGCAACACGACCACCACCACCACCACCACCACCACCACCACTGGCGCCAGTGTCTGTGCCACTGTTACTGTTGTCCACATGCTCGTCGCCAATTTCAAGGGCACTGAGCAACGTCTCGCCCTGCGCCCGGTGTTCAACGAAGCTCAAGTACACGTTCCACACCATCGACACAACGCCGCCAAACGCAACACGCGTGTGCGCAGGAAAAAAGGTCCTAAAGATGAAGGCGGTGAGGACAGGCATCGTGGATGACCGGAAGTAAGTGTGTGTGTGTGTGTGCGTGTGTGTGTGTGTGTGTGTGTGTGTGTGTGTGTGTGTGTGTGTGTGTGTGTGTGTGTGTGTGTGTGTGTGTGTGTGTGTGTGGGTGGGTGGGTGTGTGGGTGTGTGTGTGGGTGTGGGTGTGTGTGTGTGTGTGTGTGTGTGTGTGTGTGTGTGTGTGTGTGTGTGTGTGTGTGTGTGTGTGTGTGTGTGGTGTGGGTGTGGGTGTGGGTGTGGGTGAGTGAGAGAGTATCATGGCAGGTGGATGCGGGTTAATCACGACAGACAACAGCCCAGAGTTTGGCAATCGCCTCCTCTCCCCGTCCGTGCTCTCTCGTGTCCCCTCACACATGATGCCGCAAGGGAGATAGGTTGCACGACAACTCACCATGTCATAACATTGCATGGTGACCAGAACATCCAACTGGAGCGCAGCGTGTTCCACAGCTCTGCTCGCAGCTTTTCCTTTGCCGCCTCGGCAACTGCAGCAGGCACCATAAGGCACGTGCGTGAGCCAAAAGCGACAGACAGCCAAGTGCGTGTGTCTGTGTGTCTGTGTGTCTGTGTGGGGGGAGGGAACGCATTGTCCCGGCATCCGCACACACACACACACACACGTACATACAGGCACACACATACATACAGGCACGCGCACACGCGTGCACACACACACACACACATACGCACACAGGCACACGTCTTCGCGCACGCAACCTCTGACGCCGCACCTTTGCCCAAGTCTGTCGTTCCCAAGATGAGGACCTCCTCGATGGCCGTAACGCCAGACAAAAACGTCGTGTTGGTTAAGGGCTGTGCAAACACCGCCGTTGTGGCCACCTGCATGCGGGTGACAGCATGCGCATGTGCTGAGCACGTGAGAGGTCGATACACCGTCGTAAACGTTGCAGGCAGCGCCCAGTGTCTTTGTACGCAACCAACTTCCATGCGACCGTGGCGTTGTTGTGAAGCAAGCGAACAAGCGCCCACAGTGCACTTGCGAACAGACCTTGCCAGCCACACCGAGGAGGCGGTGGGGCGCAGCAGCGAACAGCAGATCCATGCGCCGGAACCAGATGGTCCAGAAAATCCCCATCAACGCAGACCAGGTTGTCATCACACTCCTGCATGGCGTGAGGTGGGGTGGTGAGGAAAGGGCAACAGGGCAGTGGATTTTGTGTGTGCATGAGAGAGTGCCGCGAGAGAGAGAGAGAGAGAGAGAGAGAGAGTGTGTGTGTGTGTGTGTGTGTGTGAGTGTGTGTGTGTGTGTGTGTGTGAGTGTGTGTGTGTGTGTGTGAATAACTGTAAGCACGTGCGTGGACATGCGAAACAAACGCCGTTGTGATTGTGTGTCTCACGTGCGCGCGAGGTCAAGATGCAGGCCCTGTGGAAACAGCGGGTTCTTAGGGATGATGGTGTGGCGCACGTGACCTTTCGGCAAGCTCTGTGGGGGGGCAAGGCAATCATGTGCATAGAGGTGAGTGCGTGGCAGTGCAGGGTTCGATTCTGACACCATGTTGTGGAACCAACACAGCACACACACACACACGCATGCACACACACACACATACACACACACGCACACAAATACGCACGTCTTCCAGGCGTTGCTGGGCGATGGTGTCTCCAATGGCCATAAGGACGGCGCTGGTGCCCATGTTGGTTCGAATTGGCCTGGTTCGCAAGTTGTGCATGTACCTTGGCGTCGTGGTGCAGGTTGGTTTGTGGTGCATAATAGGATGATGATGAGCCTATGACGAACAAACATTGTGAAGAAGTGGCACGGCAAATCAAACAAAAGAGGGCACGGCACATTACCGCCAGCGCCACACAAATCCTGGGCACGGAAGAACAGAAGCACTCACAACTCACAACTCACCATGCAACAACCCTCCTTGCCATGGTCGTCATGCTGAGCGAGGTGCTGTTGTGCTGTATTGTGCAAGAAGGCAGAAATGGAAGCAGTTTTGTAGGAGTGAGAGAGGACTTTCAAGGAACCACGTGTTTACGGCTTTGTGTGCAAGAGAACAGGTTTCTTTTGCTTTGCATGGTACATCGATGTGCAAGTGCGCGCTTGTGTGTGTGTGTGTGTGTGTCTGTGTCTGTGTGCTTTGCGTGTGTGTACGTATGTATGTGTGTATGCGTGCATGCACGCCCTCTTGGTCCTTGGGTAAGTAAGATGCAGAGAGAACAGCACAGTGATAAACCTTCTAAATCACCACGCCGTACTCTTTGCTTGTTTGTTTGTCATTCGTGTGTTATGTCAGTTCCTTCCATCGATCGTTTATCCAGTTTCATCCCTACCCCCCCCCTCTCATGTTCAACCGTTATGTTGGAATCCTTCCTGTTGCTTTTTCGTTGCTGTTGCTGTTGTGTTGTACACACACACACACCCTTCACAGCCCTCATCCTTCAATACCAAACCACTGTTTCATAGCACACCTTGTATTGATTCGACACAATCACACGACCTCACAACTACTCCACCGACAGCATGTCCAACACACCCATTCCCCATTCATTTCACTCCACTCACACAGCAGTAAGGGTGCAAGGCAGAATGGCCGCCAGCGGAAGGATGTTGGCATTCGGCAGCCTGAAAAAGACAAGCCATGCACGTGAGAAAATGTACATGTGCGCACACACAGGCAACGCAACGGGCCTCCACACCCACTCTGACACTCTCACACGGAGCCACGACAAGATGTACATCCCTCCCTTAACAGTCACTCATTGCACGCACCCTAATACCGCGTGCGACAACTCACTTGTGTGGGCGCCGTGGGTCAAGGGCTGTGCTTTGTTCGGTGCCCTGTGGAAGCTCGTACTTGATGGGCCAGTCCCAGCGCTCCAAACCGCCACACCCACCATTCCGCACACGCGATATCACATCATCCTACACGCAGAAACACACGCGCGCATATACATTAGGGGGGGGGGTGGAGGCGTACGTGCACACACACCGTGGGTGAGTACAAGGAGACATAATCAAACAGCAGCAGCCGCCCACACAGCGCATCGCATACACGTCCAAGTGCAGTCTCACGGAGGCGTATTGCAGCCGCTACGGACCAGGATGGGGGCGAGGATGGTGCGGACAGGCTGGTGCGCGTCCACCATTTCCAGCACCGAAGAACAAGCACTCGCAGCCTACACATGAGACAAGACAGAAACAGCACATGAAGTAAAACAAGCCATACACACACAGACAGACACACAGACGGACAGACAGACAGACAGACACGCACAGACAGACAGACAGACAGACACACACACACACCCACCCACACACACACACACACACAAGAGCCAGTGTTGCAGTCGCGCACGACACCTGAGAGGTGTTGCAGGGGAGATGGCAATGACTCACCTGTAACAGGTACGGAGCGACAACACTTGGGCGCTGGTCAAGCAGCTGCTGCGCAAGGACGAGCAAGCTGCATGCACAGAGGCAGGACGCACATGCAGGTGCGGTGACGTGAGTGCAAGTGCCAACATGCGGGCAAGTGTGTGCATGTGTGTGTGCGTGCATGTTTGTGCGCGCGCGTGTGGCTGTATGTGGGATGTATTGGGAGGGCAGTGATCAAGATCAGCCATCATTGACGCCACACACCAGACGCACGGCACGACGCGCACCAGGTGAGCTTTGGCGTTGACGCCTCTGCCATGTCGGCGAGGATGGTGTCGATCCAGGGCGAGTTGGAGAAGATGTGTTGCGATGAGGAGGACACGCACGCACTCGTCACCGCAATGGTCGCGCCCACATCCACCGGAGACGCAGTCATGCCTGAAATACACAAACACGCAAGAAGCAGCAAGATGAATATGATGGAGAGGGAGACCAACGCCGTGGATATACGCAGTGAATCGTGAAGCACACAAGCAAGGGGCAAATAAACAGACAAATGGACTGATAGGCTGGTAGGTACGGTACGCATGCACACGTTATTGACGCACATGCACATGCTACTCACCCATCCACCCACCCTCTCCTCACTTACTCACTTTTCCACTCACTCACTTACCCACTCACCCACTTAACCACTCTCACAAGCACACACACACACACACTCTCTCTCTCTCTCTCACACGCACACACAAATACACACACACACACACACAAGCACACACACGCACACTCACACACAAATACACACGAGCGTATGCAAGGCCGACCTGCGAGGCGGTTGAGTGTGCGCATGGCGAGCGCTGGCAGGCGCTGACGCATCCTGGCATCACTTCCTGGCGTCGCATGTGCTGTGGAGGCGCACACCTGCCGATCCGCCGAGTTGTCGCTCTCTCCATCTGAACACTGCTGTTGCTGCTGTCTGAAGTGGTACTGTTGCAAAAGCAAGTTCTGCAGCGCCAGCGCCTGGC
>NW_004754912.1:1039286-1054286 GCF_000188695.1 Salpingoeca rosetta | reverse complement strand
TGGTGGCGGTGGCGCTCATGTGCGTGTGCCGGCGTGTCGATGCAGGGCGTTTTGGTGGTAGTTCTTCCGATGCATGGCCACGACCAACCGCGCCAGCAGCATCTGCTGCGGTGCTTTCATCGTCTCTGCGCGTCATGCGTGAGTTTGCCAGCTGCGTTGCTGTTGTGAGTGCAGCGAGGAAGCGGGCCGGGCTTGAGTTGTACGTTAGCGCGAGCGCGCAGGTCAGCGCCGCACCCAGGAGGTTTGGTGTGGCGGCGGCGTTGCTTGCCTCGCACGTGGTGGCGCTGTCTGCCTCCTTGGAAGTGGTGGTGTCTGCGGTGGCGGCTGCTGTCGTTGCTGTTGCTGTGCTCGCACGGCGCGCGACGGCCCACACGTCTTCTTGCAGCTGTGCTGTCTGGAAGTACGCACACGCCGCGCGCGCATGTGGGCCGGACGTGCACGCGTTGTGCATGAGGCGCACCGTCACTTCTGCGACGTCGTTGTCAGCCGAGTGGAGGAGCGACCGCAGAGCATCAGCACATCGCCGCGTCTGCAGCAATTCTAGCGGCAGCTGTGTTCCACGCAGGGTGATGAGGTCGAGGACTGCTGCGTAGGGCCCACTGTCGTGGGGTTGCCGCGTGCGCTCTGGCAGTGCATGGCACACGCCTTCTGTGAGGCGGACGCGGTGGATGGGGCTGAGGGACGGCAGGTGAAGAACTCCTTGCTTGTGTAGGGTGAGCACCACCAGGACTGGCAGGCGCGAAGGCAGCGTTGCCACCAATGGCGCCATTGTTTCCAGCAGCGCGTCTCCATGCTGCTTCAGGTGTTGGCATGCATCGGGCCCTGCGTCCACGAGCGTGTCGACCAGCAGCTCCAACAGCGCGACCATCTTCTTGCTCGAGCCTCCGCGCATCGCATGCACCTGTACCATTCCAGTGCGTAAGTGAGTGTGTGTGTGTGTGTGTGTGTGTGTGTGTGTGTGTGTGTGTGTGTGTGTGTGTGTGTGTGTGTGGGTGGGTGAGTGGGTCATTGTGTGTGTGTGATGTCGTGTTTATGCACTCACTGTGTGCGTGTGTGTATGTCAAGGCGGTGCTACTGCATGCGTAAGGATGGAAAAAGAGTGGACAACCTTTCACGTGGGTTTGAGTGCGCAATGTGGTACACACACGCACACACGCGCATACACACATACACACATACAGACAATACACAGAGCGCAGCTGAGGTGACATGTATGCGCCGTTGTTTGACGCATCTCGATTGGCATAACCTCGTTGTGAAAAGGGTTGCCTCACCTGAGAGCAGAGCAGCATGGCGAGGGCGGCTGTTGTGTGCGGCGTGTTCAGCGGTTTCTCCAAAAAGCACCTGAGACCTGTCGTGCCGTGACGCGACATGAGTTCGCGTCGGAATTGATATTCAGCGTCAGTCTGATCAACAACAAAACGTCAATGCGACAGGCAGCCACAGAAGCACATGTACGCAAAGGGATGTTGGCGCCAAGGGCGCATGGTTGCCAGTGAGCCCCCCCCCCCCTGTTTGACGTACATGCTTGTGGAGATTGTGGGTGAGCGGGGTCACCATTGTTGTTGTTGTTGTTGTTGTTGTTGGCGCCAGTGTCGACTGCTGCAGCATGGACGAGGGCGCGCAGCAAGGCGTCGAGCACATCGGGGGTGTGGTTGAGCACGGTGCTGGCGAGGACGACGTGGTCCTTCAGCACTGCAAGAAGGGCGCCGAGACAGTGGTCCAGATTCAGCCCGCGCTGAATGCAGCTCGCCACGCATGGCAGGCACAGATCACCCACGACCACTTGGTTCGTGTGCCACCTGTGCTCCTCCCTCAACGAATGCACCTCATCCATGCTAGGAAAGTGTCAGGCTCAATATGACATTCACGTGCACGCGCGCGTGCGTGTGTGTGTCTATGTTGCTGCTGCTGCTGTCAGTTGTTGTTGTTTGTTGTGTGCCTGTGTGTGCTGAGGAATATGCATGTGTGTGTGCGCTTGCTTGTTGTGTGTGGTTGTGGAGGATTTCGCGCCCGCCTTTTCCCTCGTAGTCGCAGCAAGACGTCAATCTGTGTTCACACACACATGTGCACACACACACACACACACACACACACACACACACACACACACACACACACACACACACACACACACACACACACACACACACACACACACACACACACAACCTCAGTGTTTGAAACATTCCCGCCAAGCCGCCAAGCCGCCAAACACTGAATTCAGTGAAATTTGAACTGACGCAATGCGGAGCATACAAAACGGACAAACGACAGCACAACCTGACACGGATGACATCATCATTGTGCGATTCTTCGAAATCGCACCAACCCAAGCACAAAGCATCCGCACCCAACAACAAGGCCAGAAGCAGCACAACTGCTGTCAAAACCGTTCGTCGATCTCTCGTGCAACTTTTCCTCCGGCCTCGCTCGCTCGTGTTTGTCGCGCAGGCTCTGCCTTGACTTGACACCACGCAACCATTCAGCACTCACCCACACACAACCACACACTCAATCACACAAAACCCCCCAACCACACACAACCACCACCGACACACCCAATCACATATCGCATGATTAGCAACACACACGCAAACACACACAACACCCCACACGCACCAACCGCACGCCAACCACACCGACCCTGACGAGGCCGTCTACCCTGACTTGAAGAGCATCACATCAACACGAAGGTTCGTGTGTCAAGACTTGTTCTGGATGCTGGTATGCCGCCGACCTTCGATGGTTTTGGGTGTGTGTGTTGCCGTTCCTCGCACCTCGTTCAAAAGGCGCTCGACGCATCTGCTCTGCGGTGCTTCTTTCTTGCCTTACTTTCTCTGTCTCTTCTCTTCATTGCTTTTTCCTTTTCCCCCAACAACGTCCTGCTGCTTGATTGCTTGCTTGGATATTGAGCAAGGCTCACAAGAAGTCATCCGACTCCAACTTCCTCTCCATCACTTGTTCGCACATCATACTGTCTCACAACACTCACTCGCCATCACCACATATCCATTCCCACACACTCCCCCCCCACCTGTGTTTCTTTCCATTGGCCGTCCATTCTCCTCGATTGACACTTCCTTCGCATTGACGCGCTCCCTCTTCACACCACCGCCACCACCACCTGCTTCAACTGCAGAACCGACTCAACAACAACACCCCACGCATACACACCCCCAAGCACGCAAGCGCAAGCGCACGCGCAGACGTACCGCCCCCGTCTCTGAGAAGCGTCTAGGCGGGCATGACAGGTCCACGTGTGCTGAGCGTGGCGGCTCTCCTGGCCGCTGTTGCGGCGGCAGCCCTGTTGTCGTCCGCAACCGTCTCAGCCACATTCCACTTTCAGCGGGAGCGACGCACCACGGAGGATCTCCAGTGCGGTAACGAAATCACCACCACGGCGTGCGATTGCACCGTGTGCCTTGCCCACAACAGCACCTGGCTCGAGGACAAGTGCTGCGTGTATCAGGGCATCCCCGCGTCTCTGCTTGCGTTTGAGCGTGAGGACCTGTGGATCCCACGCCTCAAGGAGTTCAACGCATGCACTGGCGCCCGCGTTCAGCTCACGTACAACGGCGAGGATGGCGAAGGCGATGAAGACACAATGGAGGAAGACCTTCGACAGGACGTCGGCGTCAGCTACCGTGCTCGCGGCGGCGGTCTCTTCCAAGAGGCAGGCGCAGGTGCGTGTGCAAGTGTGCAAATGTGCCTGTGTGGGCCCGCCCGTGTGCGTTCGTGTGTGCGCGCGTGTGTGTCTTCGTGTGAACTGTTTTGTGCCTGGACGTTGTGCGTATGTGCATGTGATGTTCGGTTCAACAGATACTCAACGCATGGTTGATGGCTTGAATCACTCACCTCCTTTCTCCCGTCTAACGCGTCATCCTCAGGCATCTATGATGCGTACATCGTACAGCCGCCCTGGCTTCCCGCCATTGTCGATGGCCTTGAAAACCTCAGCCCTTGGATCTCAGAGAACACAGGTTGGTCTGCTGTGTGCATGTTTGCGCGCACCTGCGTGCGTGTGCGTTTGTGGATGCGGTCGCGTGTGCGTTTGTGCGTGCTTCTATCGCGTGGTGGCAAGTCAATGGTAAAACCACGCATCCCTCATCGCTTACTCACCCACCCACCTTCTTTTCTCGCACTCGTTCACCCTAACACACCCTCCCCTCCTCACACACCCCTCCCATCACGCCATGCACAACAGCCAAGATTGGGTGGACAGATGTGAACCCTGCCACACGCGAGGCTGTTTCCTTCAACGGAACCGTGCGCGCTCTCCCGCTCGACACAGACTACGTTGCGCTCGGTTACCGCCAGGATGTCTATGACAGGTCGGCATGTGTTGTGTGTTGTGTGTCGTGTGTTGTGTGTCGTGTGTCGTATGTCGTGTGTGTCGTGTCGTGTGTGTACGTGTGCGTATCTGTGCGCGCGTCCTGTGTCGGATATCTGTGCGCGTATCTGTGCGTGTGTCCTGTATTGTGCGTACGTGCATGTACGCAAAAGTCTTTTCTGTCTGTCTCCCTGTGCTGTATCATGTGCGTTGTTTTACAAATGCCCAAGCGTGTACGTGCCATCCTCAGTTCACCAGAGCTCACCCCTCCCTGTTGCATCGTCCAACCCCTTAATGCTTTCCTTTCCCGCCAACACACACTTCACCTCCCGTCACCACCAGGAACGGCCTGCAGCCGCCGGAGACGCTTGAGGAGCTTGTTGCCCACTCGGAGCTGCTGAACGGCAAAGACCACAACGGCGACGGCGAGCCAGACTGGGGCTACTGCCTCACTCCGCAGGTACCGGACGTCGTACGCGCGTTGGGTGCATTGTTTGGTGCACGCGCCGTGTGTGTGTATGTGTGCGCGTGTGCGTGTGTGTGTGTGTGTGTGTGCGTGTGCGTGTGCGTGTGCGTGTGCGTGTGTGTGTGGGTGCAGCGTTTGGTGCACGCGCCGTGTGTGTGCGTGTGTGCGTGCGTGTGTGTGCATGGTTTTGTGCCTTGTGTTGTACCTGTGCAAATGCACGTGACTGCGAGAGAGCAAACCAAACCATTTCCGCATGCTTGAAGCCGTTCACCACCACCGCTGCCATTCTTGCTTGTGTTGTGCTCCACGCTTCTCTCACCCCCGTCTGCCCCCCTACCCTCCATCCACCAACCCTCTGTCTACCGACAACTCTGGCACGCCAAACAGGTCAACTACCTGTATGCGTTTGTCGCGCCT
This sequence comes from Salpingoeca rosetta, assembly GCF_000188695.1. Classification (NCBI taxonomy): domain Eukaryota; class Choanoflagellata; order Craspedida; family Salpingoecidae; genus Salpingoeca; species Salpingoeca rosetta. Next base: position 1,049,070 of record NW_004754912.1, on the reverse strand, counting down.
GTGCTGCAGACAACAACGCAGGAGTGCGAGGGCTTTGACGACTGCAAGGGGCGGTACACGGAGCAGAATCTCTTCTTCAACGCCACCACCTTTGAGCCGTACCTCGACCACCCGGGCCTCAAGTACGCCATCCGCCTCTTCTCGCGCCTCGTGCGCTCCTCAAACTGCCAGACGGAGCTCGCAACAAGTACGCACAGCAGCGCCAGTGCAACGGGGCGAAGAGAGGGGGAAGGCGAGGGAGGGGGGACGGTGTGGCGGTTGGTGGTTTGTTGTATCCTTGTGGACTTGTGCACCTGCACTGTTACACTGAGGCCATGCCCATCGTCATCACACACATCACACACACACCACACACCACACATCACACACATCACACACGCGCACGCACACGCACACACAACGCACACACACACAACACACAACACACAACACGCACACACAACACACAACACACACATATCTCACACACACAACACACAACACACAACACACACATATCTCACACACACAACACACAACACAACACACACACACTCACGCACACACAACACACACACACACACACACACACACATTCTCGCTTTCGCTCAACCACGTCTGCATGCACCCCCCCCCTTTATCAGCGGGCAAGTGCGACCGCAAGACGGCGTTTCCGACGGGGCGCTGCGCGGGTGTGCTCTCCATGCCCGGCACACTCACACAGCTGCTCCTCCCAGACGGAAAGTACAGCATCAACGTCCAGCGCGGTACGTACGCCCAACATGCTTTGCTGTGATGGGTGGATGTGCGTGTGTGTTGTGTGTTGTATGTGTGTTGTGTGTTGTGTGTTGTATGTGTGTGTGGTTTGTCGTTTGTCGCGTCAAAGCGTGCCACCGCGATGAAGTGCTGTGTTCCGACTTGAGGGATAACACTTAAACTCATATGCTTGTGTGCGTGTATGTGTGCAGATGGTGAGAAGTGGCAGCCGGACACGACCAACGGGTACTGGGGCCGCCGCCTCCGATTCCCGGGATCTGAATGGGTGAGAACTCCGCGCCAACATGGTGCCATGATGCAGTGGGCTCGTGACCTGTCCGCTCTGCATGCATGCATTCGCAAACGAGTCCACGGGTGATGAGTCATTGAACCAGACGCACTGAATCATCCTCAGCAGATCAGCGCTGGGATGTCCAATCATGCCCTGCGACGTGTTGAGACTGAATCGACCACCACCCTTGCTTCCCAACCGCCCTTTTCCCTCCCCACGCACACCCTCACTCACGCTTACACACGCACACGCACACACACATGCATGATTGTAAACAGGTGTACAACGAGGAGAAAGGTCAGCTTGACATATGCACAGCGAAACTGTGCCCGAAAGGCCTTGAGTCCAGCACGACACCCGGGAAGATTATCAACTACGCCCCGTTCTTTGCTGAGGGCGGCGAGTCGTACTCCATTCGCAGCGGCACGGCCGCGTCGAAGAAGGAGGTGATGCAGGACTTTTTCGGGTGGCTGTCGACGCTGCCTGTGACACGTCTGCCGCTGTCGGGCCAGTACCGCCGCTCACACCTTCGCGAGGAGCAGAAGCAAGTCCTGGTGCGTGCACACGAGGGATGGTGTTGGCGATGGTGGTGGTGAGGGAGGAGAGACGAAGAGAGGAGGAAGAGAAGGGATGGGGTTTGCAGTGGGGTTACGAGTGGGGCCGTGTGCGTGTGTGTGGGTGGGTTGAATGTGAGTGGAAAAGAAAGTGAGCAAGTGGGTGGGTTAGCGAGTGATCGACAAAGCACTGATGAGGAGATTGGTGCTATGCAGTTGGGAGTGCCGCCGAGAAAGCACATGTGCTGCCTCGGTCATGTGCATCGTGCCCGCTGCGTCACACCTTCCACTGCTGTCCGCTCACATTTCAACATGCTTACGTGCGTGTACGCATTCCTCTCCACCTCCACCTCCACCTCCACACCCCTGCGACACTTGTCCTCTTTGATGGCACCAGCTTGATGATGACTGGCCGCGGGAGATGGCTGACGACCTGTTTGATGTTCTTCGCTTCTATTTCCTGGAAGACGGCAACCCGGCACAGGACCTCCTCATGCTCGGCTTCTCAGAGTACCAGGGCGCTTTCGGTGAGTCGTTGCATTCTGTTTGGTGGCGTGTGCTGTGCTGTGCTGTGTTGTGTTGTGTTGTGTGTTGGTTCTACGTTTTGTGACACTTGCACCGGCGTCCCCCCTCCCATTTCCGAACCGCCGCCACCTGATTCACACACACACACACACACACGCACACACACACACACACACGCACGCACACACACACGCACACACACACACACGCACACACACACACACGCACACATTTATGGCGCACAGATCAGCACGTGTTCAGCGAGTTTCTCCTGAGCGACGATTTCTTCTACTTACCCGATTACGAGTGGGAGGAGCTGTTTGATGACTACTATGACACCTTTGTTGCCGCCACCACCGCCTCGTATCGCGCCATCACAGACAACTACGGCCGCATCCAACAGGTAACACACAGTGCTTGCCTTGCGTGCTTGCACTGCATGGCTGCTTCGCGTGCTTGCGCTGTGTTGGGAGCCGATTGAGAAGCCATGGGTTGCCCGCTATCGCTCACATTTGTCGCTTTTGCTCATCACCAACCTGCGCTGCACAACTCTCGTCATCGCACACGGCACCCCCCCCCCCAATGACGAAACGACACAACGGTGACAGCTGGAGCGGTGGCGTGCGTCACTTAGCCTGCCGCCGCTGCCCTTGGAGCAAATTTGCCAGGAGTCGGCCCTCCAGCAAGAGGAAGACTGCGTGCTCCTCGCAGCCGCCAACAAGGCGAACGAGAGCAACCAGTGGGCCGTCATTGTTGCCATTGTCATGGTGGTTGCCTTTGTGCTTGTTGTGGGCGGTATTGTGCTGTTCCGCCGCTACCGCCAGGAATCGCTGCGTCGCCGCATCTTCGAGCAGGAGATCAAGCGGGCGCAGCAGCAGGTGCACGACGAGATGGTGCAGCGGTTTGGCTACGACAAGGCCCTCTCCTCGCGCTACGAGAGCCTCAAGGTGCAGATGCACCAGGTGACGCTTGGTCGCGAGCTTGGGCGCGGCGCGTTTGGCGTTGTCATGCTTGGTGACCTCGAGCGCAACGGCAGCGTGATGCAGGTTGCCGTCAAGCGCTTGAACCAGGACGTCGACTCTGAGGAGCAGAACACGTTTCTGTACGAGTGCCGGCTGCTGGCCATGCTGGACCACCCGCACATCACCCGCATTGTGGCGGTGCAGGTTGACGCCAAGCCCGTGCTGCTCATGACGGAGTACATGGAGATGGGCAGCCTGGTGCAGGTGCTGCGCAACACCCGCGCCTCCGCCGTCACGGAGGACAGGCTGTTCAACATCCTGGCCAAGATTGCAGACGCGTGCGTGTACCTCGCCTCGCACAACATTGTGCACCGGGACATTGCCGCGCGCAACGTGCTTGTGGGCAGCCAGCTGGACGACGTGCGGCTGAGTGATTTTGGCATGTCACGGCTGATGGCCAACACGGACTACTACCGCAAGAAGAGCGACGACATGGTGCCCATCAAGTGGTCAGTTGCACACACATGGTGGTGGTAGCTGGTTCTGGTGGTGACTGTGATGTGAGCGTTGATGGTGTGGTTGTTGTAGTACGTGTTCTCTGCATCACACGCGATGTGATTCATGAACACTCATCTGACACGCACGCACACACACGCACAATTATACCCTGTTGCACGTGTTGTTGTGCTTGATCTTCCTCAGGATGCCGCTTGAAGCGATTGAGAAGAAGCTGTTCTCGTCTGCTTCTGACGTGTGGGCATGGGGCGTGCTTGCATGGGAAGTGATGACCCTTGGCACAACCCCGTGGGCCTCCCACTCCGCTGTCGAGACCGCCCTGGCCATTGCCAAGGGCGAGCGCCTGCCCAAGCCAGCGCTTTCCAGCGAGGTGCGCGCACGCACGCACGCACACACACACACACACACACACACACACACACACACGCACGCACACACACACACACACACACACACGACCACACACACACACACACACACACACGCACACACACGCACGCACACACACACACACACACACACACACACACACACACACACATATACACGTACCCATGTGCACACACAGATGCGCACGTTTCGTGCACACAAGTTTGTATTTCTGTTGTGTGCCTGGGATGTGCGTTGCAGGCGAATGGTGTTCACTGCAGCCACCTGTGCCCGTTGCTGCCCATTTCTCCCTCGCCTTGCTCTGCTCACTGCTCGTCTTGTTGCGTGTGTGTGTGTGTGTGTTGCAGGACCTGTACAAACTGATGCTGCGCAGCTGGGAACACGACCCCGACGATCGCCCCACATTCCGCCGCATCCTCCGTTTCTTCAGGTGCACAACAGTGCGTGTGTGTGTGTGTGTCCTGAAGTTTCCACCTCCACTGCATCACTCATGTCACAACCAACACAATGCTTCCCTTGACCATCCTCAATCTCGTTCGCCACCCTCACCACCACCACCACCACCACCACCACCACCACCACCATCACCAGGGGCAAGTGCAGTGCTGTACCAAACGCCGGCACGACCACCTCCATTGCCGACAGCACGGGCGGGGCCATGGACTTTTCCACGTTTGCGCAGGAACTTGAGGAACGCAAGGCGGACGCCAAGCAGTTGCTCGAGCAACGCCCGAGCTACACCTCTGTTGCCGACCTTAAGGTGCAGGCGGCACAGGTGGCGGGGCGCGCATCCTCCCTGACGAGCGGCAGCAGTGTCGGCACGAGTGCAGGGGAGGTGGTGCAGGCGCCAACCAACGTGGCCAGCAACAACCGGCACCTGACCAACGCGCCACCAAGCAGCACGGGGCTGACGTCGCCCATCTTCACGTCCATTCCGGAGAACAGCGCCGGCATTCAGGAGGTGCGGTCCGGAACAGCGTCGCGTGCGTCCACGGCGACCGGGTACCACAGCCTTGACGCCGCGCAGCTGAGGCAGGCACGCGAGGCAGAGTTGATGAAGCAGCAGCTGCAGATGCAGCAGGACATGCAGGATATCAACATGCAGCAGCAGCAACAGCAGCAGCATCGTTCCAGCGGTGGTGCCAGTGATGGCGATGCTGGCGATGATGAGTCATCTGGGCAAGGCAGCAACGGCATGTCCACAACAGCCTCCACAACTGCCCTTGTCGGTGCCCGCGTGTCTCAGAGCGTGGTCTGATCCCGGGACAGGAGTGCAGTGTACACTTATGTTGACCCACTATTTTTTTTCTCACGCTTGCTCATCATGTGTACTATGTATGCACGCGGGCATCAGTCCAGTATCCATTCCCCTGCCTTTTTCTGTTCTGTTGTTGTCGTGTGCCTGGTTCACCAAGTCACATCCTTTTGCAGGGCCTGTAGACCTATTAATAGTCTAGCGGGCTTCCCATCTCTTTGTTGATGTGCGCCCTTTATGCATGGTCTGTATGTCGTGTGCATCTGTGTGTCTGAGTGTTTGTGTGTCTGTGTTGTGGAGCAGTGATCAGCTCCTCCTCTATTTCCTCATCATCTGTGTTTAGCTTACCACACTTTATCCATCCATTCATTGTCACGTTGTGTCGCATCTGGTTTTGTCACCCTGTTTTGTTGTATCCTTTCGTTGCGACTCAGTTGTGCATGTTCGTACACATGCGTGTCTCGTGTGCGCGTGCGCATGTCTCCTGTGCGTGTGTGTTGTGTGTTTGTGTTTGTGCTTGTTCCGATGACTTTTTTTTTTTTTTTTTTTTTGGAGCGGCGTTGCCATGTGATATGATTTGTGTTTTGGTTCTGAAGCTGCAGACATGCAACAGCCGTCATCGTCCTCTGCGCCACCTTTGACAGTTGATTGCGCGCTATTGTATTCGCGGTGTCTTTTTCACCGTGCCGTCTTGCGTGGCTGTGCAGATCACTGTTGCTGCCCTCGTGTGTGTGCGCTGATGTGATGTAATGTGATGCGATGTCACTTGCCCCACTCATCTTCATCATCCGCGCAAGTTGGCAGGTGGTGTGGTATGGTTGGTTGGTATGATGTGTTGTTTGCTCGTTGTGTGAAGATGGTTCATGCTTAGTGAGAGTGTTGCTTACGGGTTGGGGGGGGGGGTCATTTGCGAATAAAGCCGCCAAACACGCTGTGTGGAGCAAGCACAACCAACCAAGCAGAAAGGCAGAGCATTGTGTGCTGTTTGGTTTCAGAGTGGCATTAACACCACCACCACCACATGCATCAATTCACCATTGTCGTGCTTGTGTATTGTGCGAGATGAAGAACTCAAAAATGCGGTTGCGGTGTTGCTGCGTGCATCAGCCAACGCAAGATATAAAAACAAGCAAAAACCCCAATCACCGAATAACCATCAGGCCCAGCAGCGCATGCACACACACGCAGGCACACGTCGTGCAAGCAAGCAAGCAAGCAAGCAAGCAAGCACACACGTGGTAGTGCCAAGACGTGTTTGTGCAGGTGTGGCAGTGGCCCTCGAATGTGAAAGGGACAGCAGAAGAAGGAAGAAGTAACAGGGGAATAGGGTCAGCAGTGCAAGCAACAGTGACAAGCAACTTGTTCAACGGTGACAGCTACAAAACGCACGCACGACTTCTCTCAAGAGAGCGGTTGGGGGTCATCGGAACTGGGGTGCAAGTGGAGAAGGGCATGCGACACTAGCCGCAAACCCCCTCACAGGGATGACCTATGACACACACGCATACACAGGAGAAGAAGAAGAAGAAGAAGAAGAAGAAGAAGAAACGTGTTCGAGGCACTCAAGAGTAAGAAGAAGCAGACAGCGGGAGGGAAGAGCGTTGTGCAAGAGGGCTGCAACACGTGTCGAGAAGCGACAGAGTGATACCCCCACGCATCAACGCGCTCATGTAGGAAAAAGAAGAAGAACAAGAAGAGGAACAGCTAAAGGAGTGGAGGTTGAGAGCAGACTCAAGTGTGCGCATGCATTCTCGTGCTCACATGCATGCGTCGGAAAAGAAAAAGTCAATTCGCGTGTGTTTGTGTTTCTGAGGAGATGGGGTAAGGAAGGGGAGGAGGTAAAAGGTAGCAACTGGGTGGGGAGGTTTGAGGGGTTAAAGGCAGTCGAAGGCAGGGAGGAATCACGGGTGCTTTTAGTGGTGTTGCCGGGCAAAATTCCCGACTGGGAGAGGGAAGCAGTGGGGAAAAAGGAGGGGGAGAGCAAGAAGGGGGGGGGGAGTAAGTCACTCAGGGCACAGAGATGAAGGGAAGGAGAGGAAAGGAAAGGAAAGGGGAGGATATGACGGCGAAAAAAGAGCTGGCGACGATTCAGAAGAAGGAAAAAGAGAACAAGAAGAATGAGGGCGACAATACGAGAGTACTGACGGGACGGTAGTGTCGCGGATGGCGGGCAAAGTGGAGGAAGAAACAAGCAGCTAGAGGAGCATAAGGCGGGGGGGGGGATGAGGAAGAAAAACAAAGCACGAAGGAAAAAAAAAGGGGGGGGGGATGTGTGTGCCAGCCACTGATGCGAACGCGCAAACACACGTTCGTTAATCGAGTCGGGTTCGGTTTCATATCCGTCCGATCCATCCGGGGGTCAACAACTAAAACAACAACGACGACGACGTGGAGGTGTCCGTTGGGGGATTGAGAGCGCCGACGAGATGGCGCTTCAGCCGCAGGTGATTAAGGGGAAGGAGTAGGTGGTGGTGAAGAGGGGAGGCCTTGACCCATCAGTGGCGTGGTGGTGGTGCAGCCTCGAGTCGCCCAACTGGTTGCGCCTGACCGTCAATCGTCAGCGCAAGCACCTGATGTTGTGCGTGCGTGCGCGTGTGTGCGTGTGTGTGTGTGTGGGGGGGGGGCGCGGTAGAAGCAAAAGTGATGCGGTGAGGGAGCAAACACAGACGAGAACATGGTTCGCGCGCGCGCGCGCGTGTGTGTGTGTGTGTGCGTGCGTGTGTGTATATGTGTGTGATTGTATGATAGTGGAGCGCACCTCGCCTGTGCGCTGATCAACCTCCTCCACACGCTCCGATGTCACGCCGTTCTGGGTCGTCCTGGTGGCATCAGACAGACAGGTAGGCAGCCATGTGTGTGTGTGTATGTGTGTGTGTGTGTGTGCGCGCGCGGAAGATGAGAAGGTGGTGTGCACATTCATTGAATGATCCAGCACACGCACACGCACACCCACACAAGGAGTGTACGGATGTTGCAAGGAACGTACCTGGTTGTCGTTATTCGCTTGCCGTCTTGGATGACTGTCTGTGATGATTGGGAAAAGCTCGTTCCTGAGACAAAAAAAGAAAGAGAGAGAGAGAGAGGGAGACAGAAAGAGTGAGACAGACAGCGTGGATAGATGGCCGACGGTTTGTGAACCAAACCATCTGCAGACGCGACCGACAGCCTTTATGCAACACACGCACGCGCGGGCAATACACCCCACACACAGACACACACAGACACACACACACACAGACACACACACACCTCCAGGGCCGCCAAAGCTGCTGCTGGTGAACGACGATTGTGTAAATCCGTTTCCGCCCATCCCGCCGCCAAATGGGGCACCAAAGTCACCAAAGCCGCCCCCAAAGCCATCGCCAAAGCCATTCCCAAAGCCCCCAAACATGTCATCTGTGCGTGCGTGTGTATATGTGTAGATGTAGATGGGTTTGACGGTGTGTTTGTGGGTGAACATATGATGGACAAGCAAGAAACAGGTGCGCACGAGTCACGTCACACGACACGACACACCCACACACACACACACACTCACACACACGCACGCACACGGAACGCACCGCCAAAGAAGGAGCCAAAGAGGCCGCCAAACGGCGCCTGTTGCGCGTGGCCGTTACCGCGGCTGCGACCACCGCGACCATCAAACGGCGAGCCTCCAAACGGGTCAAAGCCAAACACCTCCCTGTGGCACACACGGGCAATAGGTTGCACAGCACGTCAGGTTGTTGTTGTTGTTGTTGTTGTTGTTGTTGTTGTTTGGGCGTCTGAGAGGGTAATTGCATCCAAGCAAGAAGGGTGCAAGGCAAAAAGTATTGCAAGCAAGGAAGCAAGCGAGGAGGCATACAAGCTGCAAGTGGCATGCCATGGCGGCGCACCGGAAAATGTCGGAGGTGTCCCTGAAATGAAAGCCTGCGTTTGGCCGCGTGCCGCCCTCTTTCAGGCCTTCGTAGCCATATCTGTCGTAAATGGACCTCTTGGTTTCTGCGCCCCACAGGCATGTGGGTGTAAGTGTGTGTATGTGTACGTGTGTGGGTGAGTGTGTGTGAGGCTGTTGCGGTTTGTTGAGTTTGACACTCCATCCACGAGATACATAGAAGAGCGACTGAGACAAGAAAAGCAAACTGTTGACACAACAACAACAACAACAACAACAACAACAACAACAACAGCAGCAGCAGCAGCAGCAGCAGCAGCAGCAGCAGCAGCAGCAACAACAGCGGCAAACGCACCATCAGAGAGGACATCGTATGCTTCGCTGATGCGCTTGAAGTTTGCTGTTGCTTCCTCTTCTCGACCCGGGTTCTTGTCGGGGTGCCACCGCAGCGCAAGCTTGCGGTACGCCCGGCGAATTTCGTCCCCTGTCGCTGTGCGACACACCTTTTGACACACACAAAGGCCAAGAAGGTCGACAAAGCGAGGGCACAAGCCAGCCAGCCAGCCAGGCAAGTTAGCCGCAGGTGTGTGTGTGTGTGTGTGTGTGTGTGTGTGTGTGTGTGTGTGTGTGTGTGTGTGTGTGTGTGTGTGTGTGTGGTGGTGGGTGGGTGGGTGGTGG